>NC_068986.1:28344239-28345928 GCF_001194135.2 Octopus bimaculoides | reverse complement strand
TGTGTGTGTGTGTGTGTGTGTGTGTGTGTGTGTATGTATGTATACATTTATGTATGTATGTATGTATGTATGTATTATAAACACACTCTAGGAACGTCGAATGGGTAAATTTTGATCGCAATATAGCTGTGAAAAACAGCAGAGAAAGATTGGGCATTTGCCCTCATAAGACAGAAAAAGATGCTGTCTGCAAGCAGCTACGGGAGTCGAACCCCGTGCCCCTCAGTGCGCTATCATTAAGCTAAATGACTCCTGACATCAATTACCGCCAATTTTAACGCTAAATAATAGCTTTTTCGAATGTCGAACATGTTATAAACAAACTCTGGGAGCGTTGATTTATCCTCTTGTCTAAAAAATGCCAACACATTCGGCACTTCCAAATTTTGTTTATAAAATGTTCTAAATTCGAAAAGCTATTATTTAGCTTTATAAAAGACAGGATCTGTTGTCAGGGATCGTTTAAGTCAATAGTACAAGACACTCAGATTGAATTCTCTGAAGCGATTTGCTGGCTACTTTCTTCCATCTATAAGGGTATTAGGGTATTGTACCCAATCCTTTGAACTGTATACACACTATTCTCCTACGTTCGAAATTTCCTTCATTTGTGTACACACACACACACACACACACACACACACACACACACACACATATACATACATATGTATGTATATATGTATGCACGTATGTATGTATGTATGTATGTATTTATGTATGTATGTATGTATGTATGTATGTATGTATGTATGTATGTATGTATGTATGGCCTGATTGATTGATTCATTGATTGATTAATTGATTGATTGATTGATTGATTGATTGATTGATTGATTGATTGATTGATTGATTTATAGCTCACGAAATAGTAACATTTCATGATAAACCAAACTGTATTTCTCAAAAATAACCGGAAAAGAAAAATGGATCAAATGGTAACCATTAATGGATTTTTTTCATTTTTTTGTCTTTCTTTTTTTTTTACTCCCTCTCTCTCTCTCTTCATCAGTGACTGCTCGCTTTACAGTACCCAACAGATATCAAGATTAGAAATATTATAGAAAAACAATGGATATACAATATCAGTCATTCATTGCAAGACTAGAAATCGTGATAGTGGAATTACATAGACATGAAACGTCGATAAAATGGATCTGGAAAAAAACTATAAATATATAAGTTTTCAACAACAATAAATACGAAAATTTGAAAAAAAAAAAAATGGCATAAAAAAACAACTGAATCGATTGTATTTGTTAACTTTACTGAGCACACGACACAAATACTGTTCCTTTTCCCAGAGCCCCAGGCGAAAGTGTTATCAACTACTTGCCCGTGGACAAGATTTCTGTCCCCAATTTTTAAACGAATATCATCCCCTCTCTATCTCGCTGTTCATTCTGCTTGATATATATCAGACAGTTGTATCACTTTCACGAATGAGCGCCTTTTTCTGGGTGAATGCAAGTGCGCATGTCTTCTCGGTGATATCGGAAATATGCTACAGACTATATGTATGTATACACACATACATATGTGTGTGTGAAACTATCTGTCTATTTATGTCTCTCCCACTCTCTTTATATATATACATTTATATATTTACAGATTTATATTGCATAAATATATATATATATATACGCACATTCATACATACATACATTATATATATATATATATATATAT
>NC_068986.1:28342177-28343246 GCF_001194135.2 Octopus bimaculoides | reverse complement strand
TATATATATATTTATATCAATGCATGAATATAAAATATCAAAATAATTAACTAAATAAAATATATAAACGCACATATAAAGGGTCCCAATATGATTAATAATAATGATAATAATAATGTTAATAATAAATATCACTGTAAAGATAGAATATTATAGAAGGGTAGTGGGGAGAACGATGGAAGCAAGAGAAATGGGGGGGAGGCAGAAAAGCAGGCGAGCAGATGAAATGAAAAATGAGAGTTTGGTGGTGCAGTGATGCGTGAAAAAATTTAATAAGAGTTTAAGGACAGCTACGGTTGGCTAGCCAGTAATTCGAGCGTGAATGGGTTCGTTATTGGCGTTATGAAGAAGACCTTTACGGTTATAACAAAGTTCTATGTGAACTTGGTTGAGAATGGAAGAAAAGGAAGAATCTGGTGGCACCAGCGACCAATTGGATAGCGATAGATGATGGACGAAGGCAGATGGATAGATAGATACATAGATAGAGAGAGAGAGAGAGAGAGAGAGAGAGAGAGGTGGGAGAGGGAGAGACAGATACATGGACAGATAGATAGAGAGGGACAGATAGATAGAGAGGGACAGATAGATAGAGAGGGACAGATAGATAGAGAGGGACAGATAGATAGAGAGGGACAGATAGATAGAGAGGGACAGATAGATAGAGAGGGACCGATAGATAGAGAGGGACAGATAGATAGAGAGGGACAGATAGATAGAGAGGGACAGATAGATAGAGAGGGACAGATAGATAGAGAGGGACAGACAGACGCACCCAACACACAGAGATAGATAGATAGATAGATAGATAGATACATACATACATACATACATAGAGAGAGAGAAAGAGAGAGAGAGAAAGAGAGAGAGAAAAAGAGAGAGAGTGACAGATACAGACAGACAGATAGACAGACAGATAGACAGACAGGTAGAGATACATGGATAGATAGATACATAGCGAGAGAGAAGGGGGGGCAGACAGACAGCGATAGATAGATAGATAGATAGATAGATAGATAGATAGATAGATAGATAGATAGATAGATAGATAGATAGATAGATAGATAGA
>NC_068986.1:28332821-28341703 GCF_001194135.2 Octopus bimaculoides | reverse complement strand
ATATATATATATATATATATATATAAGCATCGATACATACGCATAAAGATGTATTTCTACATATATGAACGACAGTATGCATATGCATATATATGTACAAGTGTATTGAAAACATGTAATACATATATTATGCATACATATATATATTTCTATATGTGTTTGTGTATGTGTGTGTACATGCATACATATTCACATATATATACATATATATATATACATACATATACTTTCAATGAATCAATCTGTATATGTAGATATTCAGTACTACACGGTAATATGGCTCAATATATCTACGTATAAGTGGACAGCGGGTGTAAGTGAAAGAAAGGGGGAGAGAAGAAACAGCGAAGGACTGTGTATATGCGTTAGAGTATGTATGAGTAAGCGTGCTTGAGTATGCATATCCTCAATATATAGGTGTATTTGTGTGGGTGAGGCTTTTATGAGTTTAATACACGTACTGACGCAAATAATTGAATTCAAATATATATATATATTTCACATACAATCAAATAGCTGGAACCAACTCTGTGATGTAGCCATGTTATATTCAAAAAAGCATGAGCATCACAACATTACCCATCTTCCTGTTTAATTTTACACACACAAACACACACACACACACAAACACACACACACATATATGGAGTAACACACTAAGTAGTGATATTTATAAATACAATCCGGTTATTAGTTCAAATATGCTTGAGACATATTCGAACCCGGAAGAAATCAATTCACTGTATTTTGTCACGTAAACAGAAATATGTAAACATACCGCGTCAGTTCGCAGCGCCCCTGAACCAGACTGTTAGATGCATGCATTTCGGAGTGGTTTACTACTCTTCAGTAACAGAAACAGGGAAATTAAACATCCCTAATTGATACGAGGGACACGTGTTGCGTTAGAGAAAAAGAAGTGGATGTTTGCATTTATGTGTGTGTGTGTGTGTGTGTGTGTGTGTGTGTGTGTGTGTGTGTGTGTGTGTGTGTGTGTGTGTGTGTGTGTGTGTGTGTGTGTGTGTGTATGTGTGTGTGTGTAGATAGATAGACAGATAAAAATATAGGCTTACATACATACATAGATTAGTGCTATCCAAAGATCCTGGTGTAGGAGATTAGTAAGCTTCAAGCATGTATAGAGCTGGTATAGATAACAAAAGGTGGACAGTATACAATAAAAAGTGTTTATTATCCATCTCAAGTTACACACTTTTCCCCTCATTGAAATTAAAGGAAGTTTTCATAAGCTGACAGTTATCATACCAATCATGATTTCCCAAGTTGCTAAAAATATGAATTAAAATCCGTGAATGAAACGAATGAAAAGGGTAAGTAATGACTACAAATGTTTCATAGCTAAATCAATGTTTGTTACATTATTTATTACGCTATCCGTGTTTTTGTTTCCTACTATCTTCCCGACGCCAAATTGTAAAGGAATTTTACTGCCCCGCCTGAAGCTGTCTTACACTTCATTCTCTTTCTGTAAAGACACTCACCTTGTTTCCTTTTAGATCGACTAATCTACTAACAATTAATTTCATTGGTCATTTGATTTTGATTTTGTTTTTCTCAACCTACCATTTGGGTTGAGGCTAAATTGAAGACTCATTTACTCGTCTCCACGCGACAATGTAAACAACTTGAAGATTACGTACGCAGCTTTTATGTATGTTACAGGTTATCTAACAAACATTATTTTAGCTATTTTAGCATTTGTAGTCTTTATTTACCTTTTCCATTCCTTACATTCTCGGATCTTTCTAGGCATTTCATCGACAGGACAAACAAGAGGTTCACTACTAGGACAAACAACATAACTGTCTCTCTGGAATATTCCCCTTGATAACCTAATTGTTTGTGACTATAAATGTTGCTTCGATTGTTGGTGACATCTATATGAACCATGTTGTCTTCCAATGGTCTTAACTATGGCATTTCGTACTTTGGCAAGGTCTAGTAATTCTAACATTCATGAATGTGTGACAGTATAAAATTTACGTTATGCTATATGTATAGCACATTTAAACTCATAACCTATTATGTCTAGTTGTAGTGGGCAGAGTAAGTGTAAGTAGAGCTAGGATGTTGTCTGTTACGTTTGTGGTAAAGCAAAACGATAGCAACTTGTTATAGATTTTTTAAGAAGAGAATATTTCAAATAGTTTGGAGTGAAATTCACCACCATATTAAACAATGGTTTCCTCATTCTATCTATGATACTTGCGTCTGAGACAATGGTCCAAAGAAAAATAAATGAAACAGAATGATCAATGGTGGACCTAGCTTATTGTTAATGGTGGACTTAGCTTCAAGACAAAATCGGAGATAAATTACCCAAACTTTCCCTTAGCAATTGACTTGCACAGCATTGTACTAAAATGCTTGTTCCTGGGAAGCATAAAGAATAAAGTGCAACAGATATAAGGGCATCGGGTCTCTTTACCCAGTTAGAATGAAATGACTTAGTGTGCGATTTGGATCTTCCAAAGACCTCAGTAGAATAGTTGAAATCCGGGTTAAATTAATATAATCTGCTAGCGCTGGGAACAACAGTTGATTTTTATTGGCATACAAGAAAAGATTTGCTGCAGTTCTTCGGTATGAAAGATGACGTGGTTTGTTGTCATGCTGTTAATGGTTTGTTAAATGCAATGGGATGTCAACATAAATGAGATGAATGGCAACTCTTCATTGACAGCGCAAAGGACAGCTTAAAGTGTGCTTTGTTGAGTAATGGAAATGTGTTTGCTTCTGTAGCGTTTGGCTACTCGGCACATCTAAAAGAAAGTTATGAAATCATGAAAGTGGTGCTAAAAAAAGGTCGAATAATTTGAACATAGTTGGTGGATTTGTGGAGATTAGAAATGAGTGAATGATTTGTATGCTGCTTGGCCAACAAAACACTTACACTAAGTTTCCTTGTTTTTGTTTGGTTTGGTTTTTACAGGAATTCAGCTAACAAAAAGAGCGCTGGGTGAGAAAGGAATAACCGGAAAGAAGAGATTTCGACGTTAGAAAACACAACATCATGAACAACACACATACGCCCATGTTTAAACCAAAAGACATTTTGCGTCCAATAGTTCATATTGAACAAATTTGATGAAATCAAATATGAAAGCAAATAACAATTGATGAAAATAATTTGTTAACAGTTTAAATAAGGTAAGGTATCTCATTCAACTATTTACGTGGAAAATTTGTTGCTCTAAGAGAAATTGATGGGGCAGGTATCTTTGATGAGTCAAAGCAGATACAAATGAAAGATAAGATTAAGGATATATATATTGTAAACGCTACCTGGGTGGCATTCACAAAAGTTGTGAAAAACCGGGAAGAGTTTTACAACGAAGATGAAAACTTCGAAAATCTGTTGAATAACTTTAATTCTTTCCTTCCTTAAGCTAGGGTGTAATCTGAGTATTAAAATATATTTCCTCCACGGTCAGTTGATTGCTTTCCCCGCAAGATAGGGGTTACTAGTGAAAAGCTATGGGAGCGTCACCACCAAGAAATTCCAGTGGAATCCACACGTGACTACGATACCCCTTTGTCTATCCTTGTTTGTCCCCTCTATGTTTAGCCCCTTGTGGGCCATAAAGAAACAAGAGAGAAAGGTAGTTTTGTTCGATAATCCAGCGAGTAGAAGTTTATTCCTTAAAGAGTACACTTACCAAACCTACCAGTTGACGGTTGTTTTACATCTTCAGGCGTTTGATTAACACGAAACGGATGGAATTGATTAGCTGGGTTTTTAATGTTTTCCCTTACTACAACGCCGTTTATTATTTTTTGTGTGTCATTTTACTAATATTTACTGAACTTTCTTAGGTTTTTTTTTTCCCGAAGTTATAGACAGCAAGAACGATTACATATATGTAGTAAAGTATGCTAATTTTAAAATATTTTTACTAAATAGATGCAACTTTTATGAAATTAGTATCTAAATTTTGGCGAAAAGTACTTAATTTTTCCCATAGAACAGCAAAAATTACTATACTGGCTCTTATACCATATAAATGCAGCTTCTGTTTTGCTACTATATACAAATTTACAATATGCGCAGTTTGTATGCACTATATTGCAAAAATCTGGAAAGGCGTTTCTAAAAAGAAGAAAAAAGAAAGTTGTTCTGATACACAGTCTAATATCAGATTCGAAACTAGCTCCACCACAAAATAAGATATTCTAGAAAGAAGTAGAAACAATCTTTTAAAGAACAATCCAATTCTAGGTGTTTTATTGCAGATACACTGTTTCATACATTATTCAAATATTCCTTGAATGATGGTGTATATTGTAGATATGTGTAGAACTCTGGGTAGCAAAAGAGTTAATCTCTAACTTATTCGAGCTAAATTGTAGCTCTCTATCAAGTATTGAGTGTTCCTTTCCTCCAGTTCAATCCAAACCTGTTTACTAAATAAAAATAAATAGTTAAAGATGGAGGTGCACCCACTTCTTCATTTTTTGAAGAGCGAGCGTACAAATAAATACCGCAGTCAGTGATCTAAACAACAAGATAATAACAAACGCTAAGAAGTTATTATTAATACCACGATGATTCCAACAGAATTAAAAACAAATGGTGAGCCTGGTATTACTTCTCGAACAAGACATTACAATCTAAGACACTTTAAATGACTATAGCAACATGCATAAAGGAGGTAGTAAACTGCGTGCCACTGACTGCTTACGCTGCATATGCAAGCACAGCATTTTTTCGTCAGTGTTCTACGCATCTCCAGCAAGGAACCATTAACCAGTATTATATTCTAAAGCGTAACACAAAACTAAATGTAAAAAAGACATAATTGTTTAATTGATATCAGGAACTTTTCAATTAAACATAACCTTCAGCTTCAGAATCCCTTGAAGTATGAAAATGCTTTGTCGACAACGCTCTTTGTTATTGAAATGGCGCTGTTCCAATATAGCTACAGGTAAAAGAATAAACAAGTAAATGAATAAAAAAGTAACTGTATTCGACAAAATTCTCAAACAATTGTAACAACACTGATGCAGTGCCAGGCAGTGGCTCTCATGGCTTCTGATTTTAACTAATTGGAAGTGTTATCATGTACATTGTTTTGTCTTGACATAAAAGATCGGCTACAGCAAATATTCTGCTCCATAACACAGATTTGCTTGTTGTTTCATCTTAACCAATTTAGCATGTCCCTTAGTGGCTGACGATATATACATCTCTGATCACGAGCAGAAGTAGTAGGGAAGCATCATAGCCATGTATTGAAAGGAATTCTTTGGAGTTTGGATAATTCACCTTTGGAAACATGAGTGTTTCGTTCAACATTTTTAAACAACCCTTATTCAGGGACCTTTTGAGCGAGATGGGCTACTCGACCTGAAGAAAATTCTAATTGGGCTCCACCTGCAAGGTCATGCGCTGTTTATCTTGATATGAGATCACCACGCCGCGCACATATAGCTGCGCAAGTGCCTGGTGTACCCTTATCAGACGGGTAGTCATGATGGGTATACTGGGCTTCGTATATTTTACCCCAGTTTCACTTTGGTGGCATGCACTGAGAAAAATGAAAAATAAATAAATAAATAATAATAATAATAATAATAATAATAATAATAATAATAATAATAATAATAATAATAATAATAGTCGTAGGAATGGCTGTGTGGTAAGTAGCTTGCTTACCAACCACATGGTTCCAGGTTCAGTCCCACTGCGTGGCACCTTGGGCAAGTGTCTTCTGCTATAGCCTTGGGCCGACCAAATTGTTTTGAGTGGATTTGGTAAATAGAAACTGAAAGAAGTCCGTCGTATATATGTATATATATATGTATGTGTGTGTCTGTGTTTTTTCCCCCCAACAACGCTGGTGTGTTTACTTACCCGTAACTTAGCGGTTCGGCAAAAAGACCGAGAGAATAAGTACTAGGCTTACAAAGAATAAGTCCTGGGGGCCGATTTGCTCGACTAAAGGCGGTGCTCCAGCATGGCCGCAGTCAAATGACTGAAACAAGTAAAAGAGTAAAAGAGTAAAGAGTAATAATAATAATAATAATAATAATAATAATAATAATAACATAGACATTTTGAAGTGGGGAAAATATATTTACAGTTAAACATGACATAAACCCAAACAAACCGATAACGCATCTTAGTAACAAAATAATACAAGACTATGTTCAAGTTATTTCTTGATCAGTGGGGGGAAAAAACCCTGACGTTAACTGTCAAAACATAAGAAATTCAGTTGTTAACAAATGAGAAACAGGTACGGTATACTTCCCATTATTTTGGCCGATACTAAAACGGCTATAAAAACATCCACCATTACCATTTCATCAAAAAGATAAGATACAGAAGGTCTTGACACATCGATGAATTCCCGATATATTATTGTCGCAACAGGATATTTAAGGGGATACAGGAATAAGAAGCATCATTTGTAAAAATGAAATAAAATACAAAACTACAGCGTACAAGTCGTTTTGAATGATACGCGTTTAAAATCGAGCCGTCGCTCAGATGGTTATTAAGGTATGTATGCAGGCATGGAATGTATGTGTTTGTGTATATAAATACACACACACACATTTACACACACATACACATACACACACACATACACACACATATATATATATATAGACACAGACAGACAGAGACAGAAATAGATAGATAGATAGATAGATAGATAGATAGATAGATAGATAGATAGATAGATAGATAGATAGATGCACATATACATATGTATATATGTATATACGCATATGTATATATGCGTATGTATATATGTATATACGCATATGTATATATGCGTATGTATATATATATATTAAATATATGTATTATATATATATTACTTTATAGTATGTAATATTATACCAAATTCAATACACACACATGTTTATATTAGCAACAACTTATATCAACTTATATAAAATGTGTAATATATATATATATATATATATATATATATATATATATATACATGTGTGTGTGTTTTTGTCTGTGTGTGTGTGTCAGTTCGTGAGAGTTTGTGCGTGTTTGTGTGCGCGTCCGTGTGTGTATGTTTGCCTGTCTGTATGTGTGCTTGCGTTAATGCTTATAAACATACACGTCTATATGCATAACTGAAGGCAAACGAGCAAGCCTTTTAAGACGTAATATATATTCCAAACCAATTCTTTGATGGATAGTTCTAATAATATAACATCAATGTCTGTGTCTTTGTCCTAAATATATAGTAAAATCGCAACAACAACAACAACAACAAAAGCAACGAAAAAGCAAGGGAAAATATAAAGAATAAACATGAATATTTATGAATAAAAAATAAAGAGGAGATTGATCGAATGACTATATAAGGAACAGAAACAGTAAACATACAAAAATAGACAAAAAGAGCAAACATATAAATAAATGAATGAAAAATCTCTACTTTAAACACAGCAATAGCAATAAAATTATTGAAGAAACAACGGTAATACGAAATGCTGAAAATAGTAACCAAATCTTTCTTAGATCAACCACTTTCGGTTTTATATATGGGTGTTATAAACATCGATGCACTGTCTGACGCAGAATCTACAAGAGTCAGTTGGGGGTATTACAAGCGCTTCTTCTGAAACCCATACAATGTCAGAAACCCTTCTGTATCATATACAGAAACCCTTCTGTATCATAGCAGGTGTCTCAAGGTTACAAGCATTACGCCTCCTTCGCCTGAGTAGAGCAATGCGGACTGAATAAGCGTTAGCCTGGGAAGGATTCCACCTACGGTCCCTTGTCAACCACAGCCTTGTTGAACTAGTTTCGGTTGCTATGGCTATCTCCTTTATGCCTTTCGTCGTTTCTCTTGGTTCCAGCCCAATCTTCTGCAGGAAATAGCACACCTGTCTTCCAAGAAAGCTAGATATTTAAACTAATTTATTCTTTCATCCGCTCGTTCCTAATTCTTCTTTTTTTTAATTCTTACTCTTACATTTTTCTCTTTCATTTATTTTTTATCTTTCATTAATATATGTTCTTTTTCTTTCATCTTTTTTTGTTGCATTCATTCATTCTTTATCTCTGTGTGCTATTTACATTCCCACACTTCTTTAGTTTCATTACCTTATTCCTTCATACCATTCTTTTTCTAGTTTTTCAACATTTCGTTCAATTTTTCTTCATTTTCGTTTCTTTTTTTTTTTTCTTTCATCTATTTCTAGTTTATTCTGTAATTTCTTGTAGTATGGTTGACATTTTTTACTCATTTCCACCATTCTCTTTTTTAAAACAAAATTGTTTCTTATTTTCTTATCGGAATAGTTAAGTATGTGCAGAGACTTTTCGTGCGTCTGGATATAGCGAGAGAAAGAGAGAAGATACGACAAAGAGAAAGAGCGAGAGAGAAAGAGCGAGAGAGAAATAGACAGAGAGAGTATGATCGTGTATGTGTTTGAATTCGTAAATCTCTGTGTCAACGCATGTGGGTGCCGTTTTTGATTTCAATGAAGGTCATATAAATTTGAGCTGGCTTGACTTATATAACATAACATACGTAAGTGACAACGCAGACAGCACAGAACGGTGTTCGAATAACGGATATCAATCTGCTCTAAAAATAACTGGGTTCTTTTTTTTTTTATATATGTGCTTCCTTTTTCTTTTACATTTTCTTCGTTTCTATTTGACATGTGGAGGAACTGAGGAAAAGATAGACAGCTTGTCAGGTAACAGGCAATAATATACATATAGACACACACACCTGTATACGTATATGCATACATACAATAATGCCTGAGTGAGCAAATGCGTGTATATGTGTCAAATAAATAAACATATGTATGCATATATATATATATATATCATATATATCTGTATATATATATATATATATATATAT
>NC_068986.1:28326610-28328839 GCF_001194135.2 Octopus bimaculoides | reverse complement strand
CCTAAAGCTCCACGAGGCTCCGGCAGGGGATGGTGGCGAACCCTGCTGTACTCTTTCATCACAACTTTCTCTCACTCTTACTTCCTGTTTCTGTTGTGCCTGTAATTCAAAGGTCAGCCTTGTCACACTGTGTCACGCTGAATATCCCCGAGAATTACGTTAAGGGTACACGTGTGTGTGGAGTGCTCAGCGACTTGCACGTTAATTTCACGAGCAGGCTTTTCCGTTGATCGGATCAACTGGAACCCTCGACGTCGTAAGCGACGGAGTGCCAACAACAACAACAACAACAAGTCGCTAAAATAAGCACCAGCTGAGCCCTGGGGGTCGATGTAATCGACTTACTCCCTATTCCAAAGTTACTAGCCTTACGCTAAAATTTAAAATCAATAACATTTTTATTATAACTTTTATTCGACTGAGCTACGGAGTCATTAGCGCCGTAACAGCATTTAGTTGCTTTTCTCGACACGAATCTACTCCGTCAATCGTATGCGATGCTCAAAACGATTTGAGAGTTGACTTCTTGCAGTATTTCTGTGTACAACTTCTGCTTGCCTCTCCAGGTTACGCAGATGAAAAAATTTAGACCAATTCAGTTCTTGTTGATTAGCCTCAATTAATTCCCAAGCTGGATGTCAAAGTTCATTTCCGAGGTCAGCTAGTTTTTCTTTTCTTTTTTTTTTTAATCTTTTTTATAATTAAAGTTTGACTTATCAGATCGATGATCAAACGTGCTCAAGCCGTCACGTGACTAATCCGCCTACTTTTTTTTTAAATGGACGTGGTTGGCATCTTTTATCTTTTACATGCTTCGGTCATTGAACTGCAGCCATACTGCAGCACAGCCTGGAGTTTCTAGTCGAACAAATCAACCCTAGTACTTCTTTTTTAAAGTCTGGTACTTTTTTCTATCAGTCGTTTTTGCCGAACCGCTTAATTACAGGGATGTAAACAAAGTAACAGCCATTGTTGAGTAGTAGTGGTACAAACACAGCCACAAAGATGCATACATACACACACAGACATATACGACAGGCTTCCACAGTTTCCGCAAAACAAATACACTTACAAGGCATTGATCGGTCTCAGACTATACTAGAAAGCACTCAGCCAACTTGCCGTGCAGTGGGACGGGACCCGATACCTCGTGGTCGCAAACCGACCATCTTAAACATATACTTTTCTACTCTAGGCACAAGACCCAGAATTTTGGAGGAGGGGGCCAGTCGATTAGATCGACCCCAATACGCAACTGGTATTTATTTAATCGACCCCGAAAGGATGAAAGGCAAAGTCAACCTCGGCGGAATTTGAACTCAGAACGTAACGGCAGACGAAATACCACAAAGCATTTCGTCCGGAGTGCTAACGTTTCTTATTTCTGTATTGCCCACAAGAGGCTAAACATAGAGGGGACAGATAAGGATAGACAAAGGGATTAAGTCGATTACATCGACCCCAATGCGTAACCGGTACTTAATTTATCGACCCCGAAAGGATGAAAGGCAAAGTCGACCTCTGCGGAATTTGAACTCAGAACGCAACGGCAGACGAAATATCGCTAAGCATTTCGCCCGGCGTCAAAACGTTTCTGCCAGCTCGCCACCTTCCGTCTTAATCATATAGCAACGTCAGCGCTCATGAATTTTTTCTGGATGTTTGGCGGCAATTTCGTGCAATAGAGGCTATCCCATTGCACTATGTTTATTTATGTAGGAGGTGTAATTAGTTGAAACCTGAAACTGTTGTGGGTGGTCTGGTCTTTTACAAATGTCTTTTTTTTTTTATTACTTAGAAAAGAACTTCATTTAGTAAACTATAACGAACGTTATTGTATTTCCGGTATGTTCGAGTATTTCTTGATGACTGGTTTAATGGTTATCAAAATGATCTTAAAAGACTTCTGATGGGAAGGTACATCCGGAAGTTGTAAGATGACATATTGTATAAATAATTTTTAGTGTCACAAGGGCTATTTTCTACTCACAGGACGATGTTTTGAAATAAGGAAGCAGCGGCCTAAGAATTAAGCCCGTTCAGACATACAGCGCCAATCCACCATGCTTTCTGGAACGTCGATCAGATACGAGCTGTGTAGAGACTTCAGTGTATTGTATTACTGAATTACTAATAGATGTATTTCACTTCAAACCATATACGTACATACGTATAAAAGTACACACACACACACACACACACACACACACACACACACACACACACACA
>NC_068986.1:28324057-28325554 GCF_001194135.2 Octopus bimaculoides | reverse complement strand
ATAGATAGATAGATAGATAGATAGATAGATAGATAGATAGATAGATAGATAGAGACAGACAGACAGACAGACTGATAGATAGATAGATAGATAGATAGATAGATAGATAGATAGATAGATAGATAGATAGACAGACAGGTAGATAGATAGAGACAGACAAACAGACTGATAGATAGATAGATAGATAGATAGATAGATAGATAGATAGATAGATAGATATTTGGAGGAGTAAAAAAACATACGCACTTACATGAAGTTTTGTTTCTGTTACCGCGTACATCATTACTTGAACATTCATAAAAAAAAAAGCATTGATTTATCAATTACTCTCTATTAGAGATGAAAGTAGTAACTATACTGAGGAGTAATGTTTGCCGTCACTTCAACATGGCTGAACCGACGTTACTACCATTTTATCTCAATCTCTGCTATTAGCTTATTTGAGTTATTTCCCTTAGCTTAATTTTCTTTTCTTTTCTTTTTTTGTTTTGTATCTCACAATACAAAGACTGAGGGGCGGCGAGAAAGAATGATAAAAAAAAGGGAAGAGAGAAAAGGAGAAAGAGAAAGGAACAGAGAAGGAGAGGGTGAGAAGGGGAGAGAGAGAGGGAAGTTAACACACTCTGCAGTTAAAAAGCCACATAATCAGATATTCTGAACAGTTAAGAGATGGGAATGGAATGGCATCTGAATCTAATTGTAACAAAGCTACCGTGTTATTGTTGTTGTTGGTGGTGATGATGGTGGTGGTGGTAGTGGTGGTGACAGTGTCATTGTTTGATATTTTTTGTTTTTGTATTTTTGTTGTTTCATTTAATTGTTATGTTCTTCTTTTCGAATGTTTGTTGTGTTGTTGTTGTTGTTGTTGTTGTTGTTATAATCTTTAAGAGTGAGTGATTTGTGTGAAATAGAGATGGATGGATCACTGAAACGGATCACTGAATTTTCAACAACGTTAAGAAGACTAACAACAACAACAACAACAAAAACAACATCAACAACAACAACAAACCAGTACAAACAACAGACACTGACAACATAAACACCATCACCATCACCTTACTTCCACGTACCCCCTTCTCCTACTTGCAGCGGTACAGCCAACCACCGCCAACCCACAAACACAACCAGAACAAGTTCCACCTCCATCACCACCACAGCCACCAATAACAACAAAACTAACAATCTCTACAAACGCAACCACCAACTACTAACACTTCAACCATCACTACCATCACCACCACCACCAGTGAACAGCCGCGCCACCACCATCTCAACTGCTCCGCCAGCACCATTTGAACAGTCACCGCCAACTACAAAAACACAACCGCCAACATGGCGATCAGCCACTACTATCACGACAGGCGTGGTCGTGTGGTAAGAAGCTTGCCGTGGAACCTTGGGAAACCTGTCTTCTGCTATAGCCCCTGGCCGATGAAAGCCTTGTGAACAGATTTGGTAGACGGAAACTGAAAGAAGCTCGTCGTATATATATAT
>NC_068986.1:28323027-28323759 GCF_001194135.2 Octopus bimaculoides | reverse complement strand
ATATATATATATATACACACACACGCTCTTTTACTCTTTTACACCTACAAATCACACCTCCTTCACCTTCAAAAAGATGGAAAGACATATTAGATGAAATAAATTTAAATAAGCTACAGTTGACAACAAGAGGAGGTAGTTACGGCTAGAATTGTTTAATCATATGCACACTGGGCCAAAAGTGTGCGGAGGCTAGATAACAAGGAAAATAGCAATAATTCAACTAAATTGATTACTGTAACTGCAATGACAGTAACAAGAAAAACAGCAACAGCAACAAGCATTGTTTCTAACATAGATACAGAGCCTGGATATGAATGGAGATGGTAAGTCGACTGGTTCGACCCCAACGCATAACTGGTACGTTATTTTTTTGAAACTGAGAGGATGGAAGGTAAAGTTGATCTCGTGTGGAATTTGATCGCAAAAACGTAGGAGAGATTCAAGACAAACATTATTCTACGAATTGATACATCTCACTTAACACCACCTCCACCACTATCACCACCACAAACAACTACAACAACACAGAAACAATTTCAAATAACAATAGATATAGCTATAATATCTACAATAATGATTACAACAAGATGCTATTTGTCTCCATTGAAAGTAGTTAATGACAGTTCAGATAATTCATGCATGGCTGAAAAAGCAAGTGAATTGTGGATATATGAGTGTGTGTGTATGTGTGTGTGTGTGTATCTTTATATATATATATATATATATATA
>NC_068986.1:28316995-28318299 GCF_001194135.2 Octopus bimaculoides | reverse complement strand
ATTATAAATGGAGATTAATTACGCTTTACACCGCTTAAACTGCCAAAGGAGTAAGTGTAAACAGCTGAATACTTGTCAGTGATTGGTTGAAATTATCGAAATAAGACAATTTTTTACATGAAATAAATTCGAATACAAAAATTTTTTTCTGTTCTATAACACAAAATAGATAAGTATACGAAGTTTGAAAGTCTTTCGGTACCAAAAACACTACATAAAACATTAATGAAAACTGGTGCCCCCGTTTTGAACAAGATCCGGTCCCGTTGCTAGGAGGTGGTAGAGGTTCGCTCCCCTGCTCGCAATATATCGGATGCAGCTGTACATTGTTAACCAGCTAGAGGAGGTGTCCTCTTGGAGTTATAAATCTACAGTAAATTGCGTTCGAATGGAACAGCTATGTGGAAGTGGTTATGAACATTACTTGCTTGTACAATTACTGCGTTCATCTCTTAGATTTTAGAACTAGCTTCTTTTTTTTTTTTAATAAAATAATTGTATAAGTAATCATTCTATCAATCAGTAAAACATAACATAATTGAAAGAGTGAAGAGAGAAAATAGAACGAATGAAAGACAGAAAGACCGGGGGAGAAAAAAAAAACACAGAAAGAATGAAATCTTTTCTTCTTCGATGCCTATTTGCGATCATCACAACAGCAGCCGCGATTGAAACGAAAGTTATCGGTACAATACTTTAGATTGATAATTCAACACAACCAACAAGCACAACAAAAACAAGAAAGAATATATGGAATGACAGTGAAATAATGATAATAATAATAACAATAATAATGTAATGGTGGCAGGGGTTGACGGGTGGGTAGTCCTAGCGAGGGAAGAGGTGCAGTGAGAGGCAAGCAAGTGCAAAGAGAAATCAATGACCCTCTTGTGAAAACCAGTAGACCAATAAGATGTGAAATGGCTAAATTGAGAGATCACATGGGATGTCATCGGAATGATAGTTTCTGTTGTGGAATAATAAATGAAGATAGATAGAGAGAGAGAGAGAGAGAGAGAGAGAGAGAGAGAGAGATAGAGCGAGAGAGAGATGGATAGATAGACAGACAGACAGACAAGACTGACAAATGGACAGACGGACAGACAGACGGACAGACCGACAGACAGACAGATAGATAGACGGACGGGCAGACAAATGGAGAGATAGAAAAACAGATGGACAGACCGACAGACAGACAGAGAAATGGACAGACAGACAGACAAACTGGAAAATGGACAGACAGACAGACAGACGGACAGACAGACAGACAGACGGACAGACAGACAGACGGACAGACAGACAGA
>NC_068986.1:28316067-28316985 GCF_001194135.2 Octopus bimaculoides | reverse complement strand
ACAGACGGACAGACAGACAGACGGACAGACAGACAGACGGACAGACAGACAGACGGACAGACAGACAGACTGCAAATGGAGAGACAAACAGATAACTTTCTTATAGATAGATAGTTAGATAGATAGATAGATAGATAGATAGATACATTTCTTTTATTAGCCACACAGGGCTCAACGAAGATGGGACAAATACAATGTAGAGCTTTTCTTTTTGGGAGGGGGGAGGAAGGGGGAAAAAAATGGTGGTGTCGATCAAAAGGGATCGTAGGAAGGGAAAAAGGGGGAGTTCGATCAAAAGGGATCGAAAAAAAAAGAAAAGGAAAGGCCGATCAATAGGGATCGTGTATCACACAGTAATGTTCTCGTGTAAAAAGAGGGGAGGACAGTTTAGGTTTAGCCGTGGAAGGAAAAGCCTACGGAAAAGACCACGGTAACCTTGGTCAATATTCTCATTGAAGAAACTATAACAGTAAGTGACTCTCTTTTGCCTTTTTGTTTTATTTTTTTTCTTAGATAGATAGATAGATAGATAGACAGACGGACGGACAGACAAATGGATAGACAGACAGACAGACAGACAGACAGATAGATAGATAGATAGATAGATAGATAGATAGATAGATAGATAGATAGATAAAAAGAAAGAGAGGAGGGAACAAAGAGGCAGTCAAAGAGGGATTGTGGTTTGCACGGCTGGCTGGCTGACTGACTGGTTGGCTGGAGAGGGGTCTCTTAGATGGGTGGATTTATGACGACTATATTTGTTAAAGTTGTTTGGGTAAATGTGTCACGCCGCTCATGCGGAGGCTGTTGGACAAAATAAAACATAGCTAGGAGTGGTGTCGTTGGAATTGTCACGGTAGTAAGGTGGGGGCATGGTAGCTTTTGCATGGGGTTGTTGTTGTTGGTGGTGGTGGT
>NC_068986.1:28312224-28315816 GCF_001194135.2 Octopus bimaculoides | reverse complement strand
AGTTTGGTGGTGCTGGTGGTAGTGATGGTGCTGGTGGTAGTGATGGTGATGGTGGTGGTGGTGGTGGTGGTGGTGGTGGTGGTTTTGGTGGTAGTGGAGGCGGTAGTGTAAATAGTGGCCTTTTTTTTGTTATTGCTGTTGTTAAGTGGTTGTCTCGTCCCACGTCAAATAGACTCACGATCAAAGCCTTCGATTCAAAAGCATTCCAGCAGTGATCATCCCGCTCTAAGCTCTTCCTACGTGCAGTGAACCGAGAATCTACATTATCCAACGAGGCTTTCTGAAACCAGTGGAGCTGTGATTGAGAGGGTTTTGGTTGCCATTTCAAGCAGGTCTCACAACCAAATAGAGGCTTCCTTGCTAAATGACAGTGTTGTTCTTGTTCTTGGTGGTGGTGGTGGTGGTGGTGGTGGTAGTACAGCTGTGGTGGTGGTGTGCGCTACTGATGATGATGTTGATGATGGTCGTATTTGTGGTAGTGCTATGGCTGCACGAGGCTCCTACAAGGGTTCGTGGTGAACCCTGCTGTACTCTTTCACCACAACTTCCTCTCACTCGATCTTCCAGTTTCTGTTGCACCTGTATTTCAAAGGGCCAGCCTTGTCACACTCTGTGTCACGCTGAATCTTCCCGAGAAGAACGTTAAGGGTACACGTGTCTGTGAAGTGCTCGGATCAACTGGAACCCTCATCGTCGGTTATGACGGAGTGCCACGACGTCGATATATATATTTATATATATATATATATTGTACACATATATATATATTGACATTATTTGTACATGTATATATAAATACATGTATAAATATATACTTATTTGTATACATACATACATACATACATACATACATACATACATACATACATACATACATGTGTATCTCTATTATCAACGTTGCTTTTTTTTATGCGATAATTATTTTCCTATTTTCCACAAAAATGGCCGAGATTACTTATATTTTTAAAAATTTATTTCGAATTATCAAAATTCTTGAAAACATTATCTATACGTATATTTTTAAACATATGTATCATCAAACATACATTTCTGATTTCCCCTGTGGTACGCAGGTGGCTTATTCCATCAACTGGTTATCACACCACTTTCTTCTAGGTCTTATTATTTTTTTCCACCTAATATTTAAGACTATACTCATACTGTAATTATAGAGGAAAGAAGTACATCCAACGTTAAAAAGAGAAGAGGTGTAAATTGCTGATCTGTACGTTGAGAGTCTGGCGTCAGGAGATTGGTTAAACATCTTTCGAGGATGAAGATATTTTTCTAATGTGTTTATTAACAAATACACATCCAAAAGCAACAAAACCAAAAGCGAGCATTGAGAGTGAGCTTACACACATATATATTTGTTAGCGATAGTAACTGTTTACTCCTGCGTTTCCTGGTGAGCGCACACCAACAAACGCATCGTATGCTGATCTTATGTAAGAATAAATTCGTTCTTAACGGGCTGTGAATGACGGATCTGGTGTTCGTAGTTGACGACACGAAAGAACGCAGAAACGCTTGCGTCCTGTCATTCAGTAGCAAATTTCACAGCCCACGTTGTTTTCAAACGTGTCGTCTAGGAGATTTGTTTTTTTTTCCCGCGACAATTTCCGCAGTGGAAGATCTTCCCACGTCCGAGCATGATCGAGCGTAATAAATACGAATTCACACACACACACACACACACACACACACACACACACACACACACACACACACACACACACACACACAAACACACGTGCACACACATATATATTATGTGTTATGTATGTATAGATTTGGGCGGACGGACAGACTGACGGACGGACGGACGAACGAACGGACGGACGGATGGGCGGACAGATGGATGGATGGATGGATGGATGGATGGATGGATGGATGGATATATGTACGATCTCTTCTGTTTTAAATTATCCAAATTCTTCCTCTGACGAAAGAGCTGGTTTCTAATAAAGATACAAACTCTCCAGTTGGAATCTAGATAACGAAAACAATGTAAGATTCTAAACTTGAGGAGAGTCTTGCACATTTTTACTGTTCCACTTACATATTCTATTTGTAATGTGCGAGTTTTTAGGTTGATTACTTTTTCTGCAAACCCTACCTTATCCAGATTGTCACTCACGGCATTTACTCACAAAGCCAAACGCACCAATTATTATTGGTATAAATGTGAATTGTAATTTGGAGATTTCGAAGCAGCAGATCTTAATTATTATATTCCTCTTCGATTTTCAAAGAGACATTCACGTCAGCAGGACAGCTGACCTTGATGAGGGTACCTGTCTGTCCCAAACAACAATATCCAGCCTGTTATGCTTACATTTTGCATATGTTGTGATGGAAATATGCCATCAGTATTCTTTGTGTTGACGTTCGTGTGTGTATTCAATAACAGGGAATTCTCTATCTATTCCAAGACAGTCTATTTTTGTCTTTTTTTTTGTTTTTTTCTTTTTCAGAATGGCATTGTGTAGTGTTTATGCGACAACGTCTTGTCGCACAGGAACGCAATACCTTGATGATATTTTTTGGCAGCTGTTAATCAATCACATGTGTGATTTCTTCCACAGAAATATGACATAATCTACATTTTTGGTTGCATCTTGAAGCTCTAAGAGTTTCACTGTCTCTCTACGTTTATTAAGTATTTTGAAACAATCACAGTCTCTTATATTGCAAATACATAGCCTTCTAAGTATGACGTGATGTGACGGCTACGTGTTCAAGAGAGGCTTCGCTTCATGTGAATATTACTGTCATCTTCAAGTCTTCGGGAAACGTACGCATGCATGCTGACCGTTTCACGTCCAGGTCTTCGTTGAGGTGTTCTAGTCCGGTTGAGTTGGGGTTAGGTTGTATGGAAGGCCATAAGGAAGAGAGTGCTTCTGGAGAAGCTCGCTGCCGACACGTGGGATACCGTTCTCTTCACTTTTTAGCACTAAATCAATGTATTTATTTTTACTGCTGCTGTATAGCAAGTGCTTCCTGAGAGAGATTAATTAACATTCGAAGGCTGTCTGCACTGATCTCAAGCCTCTACATTCTTTATCACTGCTTAGGTAGAGCCTCTCGGTATCACGCATGGATGTACATATTTCTTTATTGCACACAGGGGGCTAAACATAGAAGGGGACAAACTAGGAAAGACAAAGGGATTAAGTCGATTACATCGACCCCAGTGCGTAACTGGTACTTATTTAATCGACTCCGAAAGGATGAAAGGCAAAGTAGACTTCGGCGGAATTTGAACTCAGAACGTAACAGCAGATGAAATACCACTAAGCATTTCGCCCGACGTGCTAACGATTCTTATTTCTTTACTACCCACAAGGGGCTACATGCAGAGGGGACAAACAAGGACAGACAAACGGATTGAGTCGATTACATCGACCCCAGGGTGTAACTGGTACTTATTCAATCAACCCCGAAAGGATGACAGGCAAAGTCGACCTTGGCGGAATTTGAACTCAGAACGCAAAGACGGAGGAAATACCGTTAAGCATTTCGCCCGGGGTGCTAACGTTTCTGCCAGCTCACCGCCCTATGCATGCATCCATGCATGTATGTATATATG
>NC_068986.1:28306718-28309253 GCF_001194135.2 Octopus bimaculoides | reverse complement strand
ATATATGTATCTATGCATGTAGATAAATATATGTATATACATATATATATATATATTTATTTATCTACATACATATATATATTTATATATATATATATATGTGTGTGTGTGTGTGTGTGTGTGTGTGTGTGTAGAAAGATTCACCCGCCCCTCCTCCCGCCATCCCCTTCGACCTCCACCCACTTACAAAATACTAATATAAAACATAAAACTAAACGTATATTGAGTTAAGGTAGGGATGGGTGGTAGGGGGGACGTGGGAGGGTGGATGGGAGGATTGATTTGAGGTGGATGGGTTGGTCGGTCGGTTGGTTGGTTGGTATAGCATAGAATCTGATAATATAGATTTCTGTCTGTTTATATGACATCATAGCGAACCTTAACTAATGTGATATAATAGTTTAAGGCAGTTAGAAAGAGAGTAAGTGAGAGAAAGAGAGAAATAGAGAGAAAGAGAGAGAGCGAGAGAGAGTGGAAGAGGAGGAGGAGAAAAGAGTGATAGGAAGAGATGATGGAAGAGGTGAAGGAAACTGAAATGATACAAGTAAGTATAGAACCGTGTATCGTTATCAACATATCAATATACACGTATATCCACATATGCTTATATATATATATATATATGAGTGCTTATGTAAGTATGTATATAAGCATATGTGGATATACGTGTATATTGATATGTATATATATATATATATATATATATATATATATATATATATATATATATATATATATATGTGTGTGTGTGTGTGTGTATGTATGTATGTATGTATGTATGCTTGTATACATATACATTTTCATACACGCACACACGTATATGTATATGTATGGATAGATAGATAGATACATATATACATACATACATACTTACATACATACATACATACATACATACTTACATACATACATACATACATACATACATACATACATACAAACATGCATGCATACATACATAGGTAGATAATTGAATGGCTGGATACACAAATGTAATTGTATGTGTACACTTACATCTGTATTTGTGCACGATTGACTGATTGACTGATACGTTCATGAATATCAAATAAACATACATACACACGCACAAACACACACACACACGCACACACACATATATATGTATGTATATATATATATATATATATATATATATACACTTTTTAAGAACAATGAATATATATTGGTGCATAGATACATATATACATATGCATATATATATGCTTGCATAGTTATCTACATACATACAAACATACATACATAATACATATATACATACATACATACATGCATACATACATACATACATAAATAATCATAAGGCTAGGTTCACAAATATTACTTGTAATATAAATTCACGAAGAAATTACGTGGATAGATGAAGTTAATTGTGAATATGAGCTCGAGACACTTATCATTATGTAGCCTCATGCTCGAGGTAACACACCCAGGCGAAGACAGTTTGTGATGATAACATGAATACGGCACCGAGAACAGAATGATGTATGAGATTTCTGTCTACTTCATCAGGTTTGATAGCTGGTACACTTCTGGCGTGAAGGTCATATATATCTAGCGGCTTAATCCAGGCCAAATGTTTTGTTAAAATTAATAAGATGAATTATTTTTTCTCATGAATACAATAGCACATTAACTCGGATTTTCTGATTAAAATACTTTTTGTTTTAGTTAATAATTCGAATGCTTCGTCACTGCAGAAATTTCGTTAAGTCCTTCCATTAGAATAATTCTTGTTGTATGCTAATATACATGAAATATTAACATGGTGCTCTTCCACCTGAGTTACCTTACAGAGCTGAGTAGAGCCATTATTTGCGAATTTATAGGTGAATCTGCGTTTCGAATAACGGCTCTTTAGTCATCTTCGTCACAAATCTATATGAAATGTTAATGTGCTCTAAACATTGATGGAGAGCAATCATACCAGCTCCGTAAGCATCGCACTTCGGAATTGCATTTACGGTAACATACACATACATTTGTATATCTGCAGGGATACATGCGTGGACATACACAGATATACACATATATACATGCACATATATGTGACCGTACACCCATGCACATCAATGCATCGAGTTGTTCCTCAAAAAAGGAGAATAAAAATTCGTTAAATTTATCTCGAACATCCCGTATCCCCTTCCCTTTTTTCTCTGTCGCTCCTTCTCCCTGCTGTCTTCCTCCTCTGCTTGTTGCTGTCACGTGACCAACGGCCAGTTCCCCTATTCCCCCTTTCTTATACTGGTTCCGTAGCTGACCAGTCGCAAATTCTCTGTTTCTCCGTTCTCCATCCAAGACATTTTCTAAGCGTTACCCACCATTCTCGTCTCCTTGGCCCCCCGAGGCCGTATTTTGTTCGACTGTTCGTCCTCATCCACCGCCTTAAATCACACTCTGTGTTGTTTTGCTTGTTTTGCTTTGTTTTGTTTGCTCTTGTCCCAAATTCTCCGCAAGAAAACTTTTTTTGCGGGCACCGCTAATTAGGAAGCAATCAGTCTTATCGTTAAAGGTGCG
>NC_068986.1:28305142-28306277 GCF_001194135.2 Octopus bimaculoides | reverse complement strand
ATATATATATATATATATATATATATATATATATATATATACATACATATATCTATATACATATATGTACATATTTGCATACACATATATACCATACACACACACATACACACACACACACACACACACACACATATATATAATCGTAAACTGACGAAATTGTGATAGTTTTCGATTATTATATATGTATGTATGTATGTATGTATGTATGAATATATATATGTGTGTGTGTGTGTGTGTGTGTGTGTATCTATATACATGTATATACATATTTGCATACACGTATATACCATACACACACACACACACACACACACACACACACACACACACACACACACACACATATAATCGGAAACTGGCGAAATTGTGATGATATTTGTCGATAACAGATGAGGTATTGCGCAAGTCCGCTTCCAGTGTGTTTTTTTTTTTTTTTTTGCTTGTTTTCAGTATGTCTGCCGTTTTCCTGCGCCATACTTTTGTGAATAATATGAACGATATATTAGAGTCATGTTGACTCCAGACTCTAACGCACAAAGTTATGTATCTACCTCCCACTGTAATGACGTTAATGGAACGAAAGAATGATAGAATGATAAAGTTCGTAATGATTGAGTTCGTAATTCGACGAGATTATATTGTTGTAATAACGAATTGTGTTGTGGTGCAGGGCAAAAGAAGGGAAATGAGATGAATAAGAACATCCGAAAAGATATTTAAAATGTGTGCGACGAAAAACTTGTTGAAGCAAATCACGCGAAGAAGGAGAACAACGCCAATAACTATGACAACAACAACAACATCGACAACGTTAGCAACAACAAAATAACAATGATCAGCGTTAGCAATAATATAAACAAATTCAGGAACAACAACAAAAACAGCTAAAACTACACACGAGGAGAACAAAGACGACGAGAAGAACAAACGAGCAAAGTAATAATAGAAAAGCAAGTTAGACTACATATCACATAGGAGTTGTAGACTTATATTATTTCATGAATAATGTATGATTTTTTGTTAAGGAGAGGCATTTTGTGTGTTAAATATTCTGGTGTATGTATATGTGTACATATATGTGTGCGTGTGTGTGTGTGTGTGTGTGTGTGTTTGTGTGTGTGTGTGTGTGTGT
>NC_068986.1:28300536-28301328 GCF_001194135.2 Octopus bimaculoides | reverse complement strand
TATATATATATATATATGTAAAGTATAAATGCATAGCTTTTCAAAAGCAGGACATGTCAGCTATTTTTAATCTCCCTATCTGTCCCCTATCCCTCCTCACTCACCCCCGACCACAATGTTTGCTTCTACCCTTCCTTTATTACATTTAACGCACCACCCCTCACCCTTACACCCACCAACCCCTTAACCATCTCAACACACACACACACACACAATCAATATCTAAACTCGTAAACACAATGCTATTAAATATGGCAATCGATAAACATTTGATATATTGTCTAGATTCGAAGTGGTAGAGAAGTGTGGGGGGGGAGAGGCATGGGTTGGGGACGCCGGCAGTGGTAGATGTGAAGTAGCACGCACATACACATACACACATACGTACACACACATGTATACACATTCATCTGTATTTACATATGCATATGTGTATATATACATATATATATATGCATATATATATATATATATACACAAGCATATGTACATATATATATATATATATATATATATATGTGTGTGTGTGTGTGTGTGTGTGTGTGTGTGTGTGTGTAGGCACGTAGATATGTATGGTTTCAATGGATATGTTTAAACATACATTCTTGTATATATATATTCATGTGCATATTTATATGCATCTCTTATATGTAGTGACATGTAAGAGTGTGCATTTTTGGGTATATGTATTCATATATGCAATTACAGATGTGTCTGAAAGTATACATGCATATATTTCTATACTTAAGTATGTGTCACATATATATATATAAATATATATATATATATATA
>NC_068986.1:28293533-28295546 GCF_001194135.2 Octopus bimaculoides | reverse complement strand
TATATATATATATATATATATATATATATATATATATATATATATATATATATATATATATATATATATATATGCAAGCACGCAGAAACATACATACATACTGTTACACAGCCATAGTGTATTACATAAACGATTACAGTTTCATGAAAACAGCCTCTTCTAATGAAAGCTTTCAGTCAAGACCTGTTTATGATGAGAAGCTATCATTAAATCGAAAAATATGTCATGAGTTGAGATTTAAAAGCTAAGAAACAATGGCTGTATTTATTTGTCAAGCTGTCTGAGCAGACTTTTACCGAAAGCTTTACCGAAGTCGACCCGTTATTACTTGTATGAAGGAGTCGCAAAGATGGCGGCATAGAAGAAGCTTAAGAGAGTTTTAACGAAAAGCTGATTAGAATCTTTGATTAACTAGAATTAAATTCTTCCATTGCTTGTAATTATTCCTCATGTATTCTTGAATTATTGACTATTTGACTGTTGTTAGCCATTCAAAGGATGTAGCGGTGGTGGTGATGGTGGCGGTGGTGGTGGGACGAGTTTTTAAACAGTGATGCTATCGATAGCGGCGGCGATGGCGGCGATGGCGGCGATGGCAGTGATGGCGGTGAGGATGATATTAGTCGTGTTGTTGGTGTTGGTGTTGGTAGAGACGGTAGATTTTGATGGCTGCGGTAGTAGAAAGGAAGAGCGAAAAGACAATTCTCATTAATCGCATAGTTTCCAGTCTTAAGTAGCAGTAATTGGAAACGAATTTAGAAATAAGCCGTAAGCATTCTTTTCTGCTTCCTTTTTATCGTTACCGTATGGCTTTTTACTTTAATCTATTATTATTATTATTACAATTATTATCATTATTATTATTATTATCATTATTATTATTATTATTATTATTATTATTATTATTGTTATTATTGTCGTTCTTGTTGTTATTTTAATCATTGTTATTGTTATCATTATTAATATTATTATTATTATTATTATTATTATTATTATTATTATTATTATTATTATTATTATGGTCGCTGTTGTTATTTTAATCATTATTATTGTTATTATTATTATTATTACTACTACTACTACTACTACTACTGCTACTACTACTACTACTACTACTACTACTACTACTACTACTACTACTACTACTACTATTATTATCATTATTATTATTTTTATTGTCGTTGCTATTGTTATTATTATTACTACTTTTATTATCATCATTGTTATTCTTCTTATTGTTGTTGGTGTTGTTATTATTATTATTATTATTAATATTTCTATCATCGTCAGCGTCGTCGTCGTCATCGTCCTCATCAACATAATCACTACCATTAATAATAATTATTTCTGCATTATTGTTGATCTTAATATTGTTGTGGCTGATGCTGCTGTTGTGCTTGTCGATGATGATGATGATGATGTTGTTGCTATTGTTGTTTGTTTTCGTTGATGTTCTTCTTATAATGGTGATGATGACGACGATGACGACGGTGATGATGATGATGATGATGATGATGATGATGATGATGATGACGGTGATGTGGATGAAGATGACGTTGATTATGCTGATGGTGGTGATAATGATGATGATGATGATGACGACGGTGATGACGGTGATGAGGATGAAGATGATGACAACGACGACGATAATGATGACGACGACGGCGACAGCGACAACGGCGACAATGACGATGATGACGTTGATTGGCGGTGGTGGTGGTGGTGGTGATGATGATGATGATAATGATGATGATGATAATGATGATGATGATGGTGACGACGATGACTACGACGATGATGATGATGTCGATGATGATGATGTCGATGATTTCGTGAACGTCAGTGTCGTTGCCGTGACGAGTGATGGTTGTGGAGGTAGAGAGGATGGAGTACGAAAGAAGCGCTGACAACGGGTGGTGGTGTTGCTGCTACAGTTGCTGCTACTGGTGCTGGTGTGGCGGTGGTGGTTGTGGCAGTGGTGGTTTTGGTGGTGGTGGTGGTGGTGGTGGTGGT
>NC_068986.1:28287443-28291450 GCF_001194135.2 Octopus bimaculoides | reverse complement strand
GTCCACTCAGCTGGCAAAAATGAGTAGCACCTGTATTTCAAAGGGCCGGCCTTGTCACACTCTGTGTCACACTGAATCTCCCTGAGAACTGCATTAGGTTACACGTGTCTGTAGATTGCTCAGTCACTTGCACGTTAATTTCACGAGTAGGCTGTTCCGTTGATCGTATCAGCCGGGACCCTCGTCGTCGTAACCGACGGAGTGCTCCTCCTCCGTCCATTGTAGTATCGGGCCAAAAAGTCCTCCGAAACAGACCATTTAGTTCATCCTCATCGACACCCAGAGCTTCCCCAAGGACGTCAACGCTCTTACCCACCACAAGATTTCTATGCATTGTTACCCTAGAACTTCCACCGACAGCATTGCCTGACTGGTGTAAGGTAGTGAACGCCTAACGGTTTCAACTTTTGACACAAGGCCAGGAAATTTGAGGGAAATGGATAAATTGATTACATCGACTCTAGTGCTCAACTGGTGCTTACTTTATCGACCTCGAAAAGATAAAAGACAAAACCGACCTCGGTGGAGTTTGAACTCAGAACGTAAAGACGGAAGAAATACAGCTAAACATTTTGCCCGGTTTACTAACAACTCTGCCACTTCGCTGCCTTAGCCTATGATAAAAGTAGTACATTATGCCATTGCTCCACTATCAGATACTTTAGTACATTCTCTATTATTTTATATTTTCGTAGCTTCTACATTGAATTTACCCCAGTTCTAAACATTTGAGTGTTAAGAGTATTAAAATGGAATTTTTCTGATCTTTACCTTTACACTAGGCTAATTATGTAGTAGATATATTAGATATCGGTTTCTGCTGTATAGTGATACAATTCCTAGAGTTTAAATATCATGCAGACACAAATTTCTTGATAGCAGAAGAGCCAAACAGATGTAGTAGAGAACCTTCTGAATGCAAATATCAAATATTCATCGACATAACAAGATTGGAATTTAGAAAAATGGAAACCAAATTCAATAACGTCGCAGAATCACTCTAATCAAACATACAATATGAATAGTATTCCTCATAAATGTTATGTCAACGAATAATTGATAAGTTCTCTTCTACTTCTCGTCTGCTTTTCTTCTATCAGCAACATTTTATCAACATGAGATTGAAATTCTAAGAAGTGTGTCACAATGATTGAGATGTCATAGTCTTCGTTGAAAAAAGAAAAAAGAATGAAGAATAAAGAATGAAAATTAGGTATGTATAACATATATTCGAAAATACAAGAATTCCTTTCGGGTAGTATAACCTTATAAAATGCACAAAAAGTTATCAAAATGTATAAAAGATACAATCATTAGCAAGAAGATAAATAATGTGGTATCTTATAAAATGATTGTCTGTTTCTGTTTAACCTATGGCCATATCTAATTGAGTAGACAGCCGGCAATGCGATGATTATCTCGTTCTTCTCTCCGGCATTATGTAGCTAGAGCTTTTGATGACAGATATGTAATTTATCTACCTGAGATTTGGCTGCTGTTTCTAGCAACTGTAGTTACCACGTGAAGAGTTAGCTTGAACGTCTCTGTTTCTCTTTCTCATTCTACAAATCTTTGCCATTCGCAAATGAATTATTTCGGATAAAATCTGTGTACAAAAGATGGCTTAGATGAGAAAATTATCACATGCTTTAAATGGAAGACTTTAAAATATTTATACGTGTGTATGCGCTCGTGTGTGTGTGTATGTGTGTATCTAGGTGTGTTTATGCATGTGTGTGGTTGTGAGTGCATATATATATATATATATATATATATGGAGAGAGAGAGAGAGAGAGAGAGAGAGAGAGAGAGAGAGAGTAACGTGTGTATATACCGCAGTAAAGTTTGTTCTGGCAGAACATCCATTAGATTGACTCCAGTACGCAACTGGTATTTAATTTATCGACCCCGAAAGGATGAAAGGCAAAGTCGACCTCAGCGGAATTTGAACTCGGATCGTAAAGACAGACGAAATACCGCTAAGCATTTCGCCCGGCGTGCTAACGTTTCTGCCAGCTCGTCGCCTTAATACGAAACCAATATCATTATGGTGAGGCAGTCGATGAGCTGGCAGAGTTCGTAGCACGCCCGGCAAAAATGCTTAGCGACATTTCGTCAGTCTTTACATTCTGAGTTCAAATTCCACCGATGTCGAATTTGCCTTTCATCTTTTCTGGTTCGATAAAAATGAGTACCAGTTGTGCTAAACTTTGGAACTAGTATTATTATGATATTGTATTGAGGATATTGCTATTGTAGCAGAAATAGTTATTGTGGTTGTGGCAATAATAATGTTGTGGTTAGAGTAAAGACCACCTTCGGTCATGAATGACCATGGGATTGCACCTAGAAAGTTACCCTCCGAGGCACAAGTCCGGGCAAGGTTGTTTATGGAAGACCAGCAGTTGCCCATGCATACCAGTCTCCCTGCTCCATGCTACCGATGTTATCCAAGGGAAAAGCAAAGGCCGATACAGCTTGGTACCAGTGACATCACAACTCATTTCTCCAGCTGAGTAAACTGGAGCAACGTGAAATAAAGTGTCTTGCTCAAGAACACAACACGCAACCCGATCCGATAATCGGACTCACTACCTCATGACTGTGAGCCGGACGCTCTAACCATTGAGCCATGCGCCTTCATGTTTACATTATGCTTACACTATATACTGCATTGACTTGTTTGCCGGAAAATACGATAAGCGTTTCGATCCCTCTTGGTATATTGATGAACTCTCCCGTCGAAGACGATTAATGAGTTTTCAGCTTTTGTGGAACGACCTGCACATATGATTTGTTTATAGTGATCAAATATATATGCTGTGCATTCGCTCACTCCCTCCATCAAATCAACGTTGTCTGAACAGGTGCACGGTGTGCCACGCGTCAGGTATCGAAGTGACCTCAAAGCAACCTGAAACGAAGTGTTTTTGCTCAAAAACAAAAACGCTCCACTCGGTCTAGAAACTGAAATCACGATCGCTAGATGCTGAGTACAGTACACTAACCATTAAGCCATGCGCCTTCGTCTGGTATACTACTGTTGGAATTTTTTGTAATACTGGATATATGAGTGGAAAAATGTACCCTGGTGAGATTGGAACACAAAACGCGAAAACGACGTAACCTTCAAAATATAAACCACTATGAGTTATTTTAGTCTGATTCTGTACAACATCGGCTCTCTCTTTCTCTCTCTCTCTTTCTCCTATCTCACTCTTTCTCGTTCTATAGTTACCTCTATATATCTCTCTCCTCTGCCCTCTCTCGCTCTCTCTCACCACCACCTTCCAACCTATTAATATTGATTTGTTACAACAGGTAGAAGGATTCAAATGTATATTATATTATATAGCAAAATTAGCTGCTGTAATAATTTCCATGCTTTTCTGCGGCAACATTAATGGAGTAAAACGAAACAAAATGGCTACGAGTGGGAATTGAAACAGATCAAGGACTCACGCCAAACGCTTACAAAGATAAGATATCTTCTCAGACTTAATGGCAACTGTGTTATAATGAGATTAATGTCGGTGCTTATAGTTAATAGTCTACGATGATCGAGAAAGACTTGTCCGCAGACTTAATAAATAGAAACTGCATTATTATTATTAATAGAAGCGTTCTTAGAATTAAATAGTCCTCTGTGTTTACAGATAAAAATCTTCCCCCATGATTTTAAATATTATATAGGACAATTGAGAGATCTAAACATTTTCCGAAATTACATTTCAAGGAAAAACGTTTGTGTGTGTGTGTGTGTGTGTGTGTGTGTGTGTGTGTGTGTGTGTGAGAGAGAGCGAATTTATCGTTATCATTTGGGATTTTAATTTGCCATCGTAACCATCATCATCGTCGGCGTCGTCGCGTCCTCGTCGTCATCATCGTCCCTCCACGTCGTCGTCGTCGTCGTCGTCATCATCATCATCATCGACATCATCATCATCATCATCATCATTATCATCATCATTATTATCATCATCACAGTCACCACCACTAACACCACC
>NC_068986.1:28286062-28287393 GCF_001194135.2 Octopus bimaculoides | reverse complement strand
CCAACACCACCAAAACAACTCACACCGCCACCACAACCAATCAACATAAAACTAGCACCACTACTACCACCACCACCACCACCACCAACAACAACAACAACAACAACAACACCAACAACAACAACACCAACACCACCACCACCACCACCACCAGCAACAACACTGGTCTTTATAGCCACAACATAACTACCACAAGTATTATAATACTTGCTATCAGCTATGCAGTCGCTAACTCTAATAGAAAAAAAACAACAAAATATCTAACATATTACACTCTACAGTTCTATATTTGAGAGATGAGAAATTATTTACATTATTTACTTTTGACGGATATTTGTCCTTATCTTGTTTGTTGTTAACACAACGTTTCGGCTGATATACCCTCCAGCCTTCATCAGGTGTTTTGGGGAAATTTCGATATTATTATTATTATTATTATTATTTAGGTCACTCCCTGGAATCGAACTCGAAATCTTGGAGTTAGTAGCCTGCGCTCATAACCACTACGCCATGTACACGTGGGCAATTGTGGAGTGAATTTTAGGGCTTATAAATCTAATATTTTCCTACCTTTCCTTAGTACCGGTTCCCATATGCTACTCATATCTGCACTCGGTCTGCTTAGAAGGTTGTTGTGTCTTAACATATGTGCTGCTTCTTTTAGTTTTTTGTATTTTCCAGTGGTGTTCTCTGTCTATTATTTTAACTTCATCCCACAGGGGGATGTGATATCCGTTTTTCCATACATGACCAGCTATAGCCGATTGATCAATATCTCCTCGTGTTACAGCTTTGCGATGTTCCTCTACCGTTATTTTGAGGGGGCGAATTGTTTCGCCTTTGTATAATCTACCACTGCTGCATGGGTATATCAGCCGGAACTTTGTGTTAACAACAAACAAGATAAGGACAAATATCCGTCAAATGTAAACAATGTAAATAATATTACATTCTGCCGCAGTGGTTCGCGACCACTATGGACCTATGCACCCCTTTGGTTCCCATTTTATTCTACTAGACCCTTATAACCATTCAATATTTTTAAAATCTTTTAATAAGGCGCAGGATTGGCTGTGTGGTAAGAAGCTTGCTTCCAAACCACATGGTTCTGGGTTCAGTCTTACAGCGTAGCACCTTGGGCGAATGTTTTCTACTACAGCCTCGAGTCGACCAAAGCCGTGTGAGTGGATTTAGCAGAGGGAAACTGAGAGAAGCCCGTCGAATATATATATATATATATATATATATATATGAATGCATGTATTTGTGTGTCTGTGTTTGTCACCACCACCATCGCTTAACAACCGATGTTGGTGTGTTTACGTCCCCGT
>NC_068986.1:28279922-28284374 GCF_001194135.2 Octopus bimaculoides | reverse complement strand
ATATATATGTATATATATATCAATGAGATGGAGAGAAATAAATACTTAGAAATAATACAAAAATGTGTATGTGTGTATGTATATACATATACACACATACATAAACATAGTTATATATGCACACACAAAGGCATTCACAATCATTGATGCGTGTGGGGTGTATGTGTACGTGCATGTGCGCTAGTGTACGTGAGTGTGTATGTAAATTCCTATATAGCAGAAATTTTACCTTTAGCCTCCTTCACTTGGTGGTTAAATTTCCGCAATACATGAATTACTTATAACTGCTACCAGCTTTTAGCACACGAAGAATTAAGTACCATTCACTTTTGTTTTAAATTACACATAATTCTCCACCCCCACATCACCCCCAGCCACTGCCTACTCTCTCTCTCTCTCTCTCTCTCTCTCTCTTTCTTACTTGAAGACAATATACTTTTAACATTTTACTTTATTTCACTTCATTATTAATTAATCAAACGATTTTTTTTTCCACCCAACTCCGCAAATATATTCTAAAATTCTCTAGTACTATTCACTGAAGATACACTTAATGTTGAAACTGTCTGTCTACAGATATAAAGATAACAGAACATATATACGTGTGTGTGTGTGTGTGTGTGTGTGCGTGTATACATATATATATACACATATATTCATATATATGCGTGTGTGTATGCATATTTGTCTGCGTGTGTATATATATGTACACACACATACTCACACACACACACACATGTATTCTTTTATTCTTTTACTCTTTTATATTCTTTTACTTGTTGGGGGACAAACACAGACACACAAACTTACAAGCATACGACGGGCTTATCTCAGTTTCAGTCTACCAAATACACTCACAAGGCTTTGCAGAAAACAGTTGCCCAAGGTTCCACGCAGTGGGACTGAACCCAGAACCATGTTCAGAATTGTTCTTTTATTCTTTTACATGTCTCAGTCATTATATAGTCACAATAGACATGCTAGTTGCTCCTGATTGATCGGCGACACTGATTGATTGTGGGATTGAAGGCGGCTTGGTTGTCCAAGAACTTTCTTACCAATGTAATACATCTGGAAGACCCTGGAAGGAATTGTGCTAAATTTTGGCATTGAAAGCTACACCAAATTTTCAAGACGGTACCCCAGCATGGCCGCAATCTAATATGACTAGAACAAATAAAAAGAAAAATTTTTTTAAATAAGTTAACACAGCGGCAACTTCCATGATCTGCTAGAATTAGCAACTAAATCTTCCTCGAATCATTCTTTGCTGACATTAAAAAAAATGCAAGACATTTTGGATAACACAGTTTGAATAAAATATAGGATGGTCACGTCTTGAACAAAAGATGGTTTACTTTATCATTGCTGACCTGGGGGTCAAATAACAAAACAACATTACCACAGCCTGCCACCCCATTCATCCACCCCACCCACCGCCACACACCCACTCACAGATATATAACCATTTCCGATACCATCACCGCCGACGCTTGGAAAAGCATGTAGCGCATAGCAACTATCTTAACATGCTGGCAGACAGGCAGACAGGCAGGCAGACAGGCAGGCAGACACCAACGCCACCAGCGTGTGAAGATGTCCAATAATATATGAGATACATAACATGTCTACAACCACAGCGATCGTTGAAGATAAGATCCATTTAATAGCGGAAACTTGCGAGATGGAGGCTGTCTACCAGCTTATCTCTCCATAAAAATGATGAAACTATCGAAAGAATTATTTACTTATTATCACAGCCTGTTAGTATGTCTCTCCGACTGTCTACCCGTATGCCTGTCCGTTTTACTATCTCTCTCTCTCTCTCTCTCTCTCTCTCTCTCTCTCTCTCTCTCTCTCTCACTCTGTCTCCTTTGTCTCCCCTTGCTACACTCTCTCTTCCCCTTTCGTTCTCTCACACGTTCTTTCTCTTTCGCTTTCTTGTACATTGATGTTCTTTTTGTTAATTCTTTGAATTCTTCTCACAAAGACTTTTCAAAACTAAGAAACAAAGCTCTATTATTGGAATTTAGATAACATCAACCAGTAATAAGATACACGCTCAGTTATAGAAAATGTCTTCGATATTTTCATTGTTCCGCTTACAGATTAGATTTACAGACTACAAGTTCTGTGGTTTATTTCTTGGCCTGAAAATGACGGCTTTTCGAGGTCATTACTTTGACAATTTCAACTGTTCGCAGAATTCAAAGCACTAAGTGTCAAAACTTTTGTGACTTTCCTTTGTATGTATGTTCACTTGAAGCTATGTAAATTTGTTAGTATGTATGTATACATGCATGCACATGCACCATGGACACATACACCATGCACACATGCTTATATAGATACATACACACATGCATGCACATACAGACAAGTCCACTATATCATCCCTGACAGCTGTACCTACCTGACAGTTGTAGAAGCCACTAGGATTAGTGGGTCTACCGTAAGTCTTCGAAACCTCGGAGATTCTGTGACAAAGAGCCTACTAGAAGTATTTGTTTCGTTTGTTCCCACTGTTATATATCGTTCCATCATTTATTTGAGCCTCTGTGTGAGCGTGTGTATGTATAATACACTTCGTAATGCTCAAGAGATTTGAACTTGAGCACTACGAAGTATATTCTACACAGAGAATACCCCCCCTCTCTTATATATATATATATATATATATATATATATATATATATATATATATATATATACACACACACACACACACACATTTGTTCGATCTAATTAGATAGAGCAGCACACTACTTAACTCTCATTTTATTTCAATAACCATTACAAGTTTTATCATTTACCAGCTGACCACGTGTTGTCAATAATGACGGCTAATTGTAGCATTTTATATAGAAATAAGGTATAAGTTAAGGTACATGATAATCACAGATACAACATTCACATACTTCCCTTGTACATGCAAACACATACACACACATACTCACACAGAGATGAAACACTGATTTTTCACCCCTTTCTTCCTTATTCATCTATCACCCCTTCCTTTCTCTCATTGCTATTGCTTTTTCTCCGAGGCGAATCTCGGATGCAGTAGTTTTGAAGATGAAGGAGTCTGAGAAGGGTCCTAGTTACCTTTACTTTATAGGACTTCCATGTGCTTTCATGAAGTGGCTGGAGTTCCACAACAAATGCAATGAAGTCAGAGAGGATCCTGCTTTGAAGGAGATTAGAGTGAGGTACATCTTTGAAATTAATATAAAAGTCTTTCCTGAAAAAGTCTGAAAACTTCTGGAATACACCTTATACATTTTTAAAGACATCTGTCCTCATCAGGTTTTCGAAATAACTGACGTTTGTAGCAGCCAATTACTACAATAAGCACAAAAGGACCCAGAGTAAGCTAATAGAGACGAGTAATATGTATCGCGAACGGTGAGCAGAAAATTATTTTATGTTTAGAAAATCAATTTTATTCGAGAATAAAAACGAATCGCAAGAGACAAGATAGAAACTTTAAACGATCAAATACTTCTTTATTTTCGCAATACTTCAAATGGCATTAGTTTAGTAACATTAGCGACATTTTCAAATTCACTTCAATTGTAACGTTTTAACGTAACAAGAAAAAAATTAGCAACACTTCCAAGGCCTCTATTTTGGTAAACTACTTTAGCCGCATTAGCTAATCTTAATTTAGCAAAAATATGAAATACGCCCCGCTCAAACTAAATTATTTTCGAATAGCAATATGGGGTAATGTGTTGACCCAGAAAACGCTGTCTAAAAAAAAAAAAAAAAAAAAAACAATTGTATAGAACGGTCACAAATGGAACGACTTTAATCATTAGTCTGCTTGATCAAAGCTGATCGATGACTAAAGAACAACAATGATAATAAAAGTAGCACGAACAACTAGAAATGACACCGACAACTTCCTCAAATGACAGCCTACGCCTAGTTGCACATTATCTGAAAAAAAATAAATGGTGTGGCCACGACTGGAATTCCTTTGATCATAGGTCTTCCGGATCAGGGTTGATCTGAGGATAAGCATCAATTATCGTACAATGAGAACGAAACCAACGACCAATGAGGACGTTCAACGTGTATGGATATGAATATTCATTAGCTAACAAAATATTCACGCACGAATCCTTCCTTGAAGACAGACATGTGTGTGTATGTATTTATATTCATATATAAATATATGTGTGCGTGTGTGTGTGTGTGTGTGTGTGTGTGTGTGTGTCTATGTGTACATGTATGTATATATGTATATGTGTATGTATGTTTATATATATATATCTATGTGGTGTGTGTGTGTGTGTGTATGTATAAACGAACAATAAAATTAACAATATATATATATATATGAGAGACAATGAAATAATGAACGCAATTTTTTTTCATTTACTCATTGCACTGCGGCCATGCTGGGGCACCGTTTTCAATGGTTTATTTGAGCGCATCGATTCCAGC
>NC_068986.1:28277601-28279495 GCF_001194135.2 Octopus bimaculoides | reverse complement strand
GGGCACAGGTCGTTACAAAACGTAAATAACATGAGATACGAAAACATGAAATTCGAAATACGAAATACAGCAAGAAATACGAGGACAAACTTTTTTTGCATACAACGAGAGAAACAAATGAGAAACAAGACAAGTAACATTAAGAACGACCCTTCATCAGTTGTCGGTTGTTTATCTACTCCACATTTCGAGCAATTAACAAATGGGCTTACACTGGTTTCTGTTAACCAAATTCACTCGCAATGCATTAGTTGGCCCGGGTGCATAGCGGAGGACACTTGCCCGAGGTGCCGCGCAATGAGACTAAACTGGAAAATGCGTGGTTGCAAATCGAGTTTCTTCACTAGACAGTCATGCTTACAAAGCGAAATATTTATGTATAAATCCTTGAGGAGAGAAAAAAAATATGTATATAAAGAAATACATGCAAGACGATGAAATAATGAAATAATTGATACAAATATATTCAAACAATACATACATACATCATACATACATACATGCACACACACATACATACATATATCGTCTGAATTAGTTGTGAATCAACTCAATAAGTAAATAAATTCCATTAATTAACAAACATTAATCAACCAGTCAGCCAGTCAGTCGGACAGACAGACAAGCAGACAGACAACCAGTTTGTAATCCAGCCAAAAATAACACTTTTAACTCAACAAAGCAAGTCAACCGTGCAAGCAAAGCCAGTGAACCAGTCAACCAAGAACGAATATTTGCGCGCCATCATGGCTCGATAAGCTCGAAAGAATTCTTGAATTTGTTTTTCTTGTTTTTGTTTTTTATATTTTGTTTTATATATTTTTTTCCTGGTCTCTTCCTCTCTCTTTAAATTTGCTCTTTTTTTTATTTCTAATTTTTATCTTTACGAGTAGGGAGGGGGACTGTTTTATTTGTTTATTTGTTTTCTTCACTTGTTTTATATTTATTCATTCATTTATTTACTTCATTTATTTATTTTTATTTTTATTTACTATTATTATTGTTATTATTACTATTGTTGCCGTTGTTATCATCATCATCATCATCATCATCATTATTATTATTTTAATTATCATTATTATTATTATTATTATTATTATTATTATTATTATTATTATTATCATTATAATTATTACTATTATTATTATTATTATCATTATTATTATTATCATTATTATTATTATCATTATCATTATTATTATTATTATTATCATTATTATTATTATCATTATTATTATTATTATTATCATTATTATTATTGTTATTATTATTATTATTATTATTATCATTATTATTATTATCATTATTGTTATTATTATCATTATTATTATTATTATTATCATTATTATTATTATCATTATTATTATTATTATTATTATTATTATTATTATTATTATTATTATTATTATTATTATTATTATTATTATCATTATTATTATTATTATCAATATCATTATTATTATTATTATTATTATTATTATTATTATTATTATTATTATTATTATTATTATTATTATTATTATTATTATTATTATTATTTTTATATATATGTATTTTTTTCTAAGATGCAGTTCACTGAACAAAAACAGGCAAAGATCTCAACGAGGCTGCAACATAGGAAAATGTTTTTAAATGTTCGAGGGTTATCGACCCCCGTTTATCAAAACTCACCTATCACCGACCACCTCGCTTCACCCACTTACCACCAATCCAGTCATTACCCAGAAACAGCAAATACAACAACGACAACAACAACAAAACGAATAACACTCTCACCATTATGACAATCTGTAACGCCACCAACCATGCCATCTCTGACACTACCACCTAGACTGCTACTACGGGCATATATGCATGCATGCATACATACATACATACATACATACATACATAC
>NC_068986.1:28275893-28277591 GCF_001194135.2 Octopus bimaculoides | reverse complement strand
ATATATGTATATATATATATATATATATATGTATATATTTCGCTTTTACCTTTAGTCATTTGACTGCGGCCATGCTGGAGTACCACCTTTAGTCGAGTAAATCGACCTCAGGACTTATTCTTTATAAGCCTAGTACAGACAGACAGATAGATAGATAGATAGACAGACAGACAGACAAACAGACAGACTGATAGATAGATAGATAGATAGATAGATAGATAGATAGATAGATAGATAGATAGATAGATAGATAGATAGATAGATAGATAGACCCTCTCTCTCTCTCACACACACATACATACATATGTGTGTATGTACATACATGTGTACATGCTAGCATGCATACTTAGTGATTGCGTCGTCCTCACAGATGGTTGCTGTCTCCTTGCGTTTCTTCGTATTCAATGGAATTTCTGACTTTCCGTCCATGACTTCTCAGATGACAATTCAGTCCCGTTGTAGATCTATCCGCATGGTTTGAAGCATAAGTGACAGAGGAAAGCTGAAACCTATTATGCGCTTCCAACTGTTTATGTCTGCACACGTTGCCACGCTTCCGTCGCCATAGGACTTGCAGTAGATGGAATGACAAATGATTGAATGACGGAGCTCTTTTTGTTCGATTCTCAAACAACTCTGGGTGTTCCCAAGGGTTTAGTTCTGTTCCCAACAGTTTTCCTTCTATACATCGATGACTTACTTCTGTCACATCCAGATGACACGGCTCTTCATTTCTCTCTAAAATTCCAAAACCATGCATCATCTACACGCCACGTACGTATCACACGACAAACCTGTATAGATTCCATAAACTGAGACCTTGAGAGTTTCCAAACAACCTTAACCTTATAACAGTAGGAGGCATAAGAGCTATTCACATCAATAAAATGCCTCAGCATCATACCCTCTCTCATCACGAGGGCATTCAGCTAGAGCCCTTACAGTTGATCCAAATGCTAAGCCTAGTTTTCACTGATAATTTCTTCTGGTCAGTGTTCGTTTGTCTTCACGCACACATGACACGTACGCATATTTTTATGTCATATTTTTATTATTATTATTATTATTATTATTATTATTATTATTATTATTATTATTATTATTATAAATACACTGCGTTCGTTTCAGATTTCCAGAAGAAGAGCACTTAGGACCACGGCCACAAAATATGTGGCGTATAGGTAATATCAGTACACGAAGAGAATTAAATATCAAGTCAATATCGGTAAGATTTCAAGGGAAATAACTAAACACCTTAGACCATTTAGTCCGGCAATCTATCCTTTCTACTATCATTTCTACTATTTCTACTTCTCCGTTGCAGTAGTGACTATAACAATATCGATTACTAACCAAGGCAAAAGATCACAAATTACTAGATGAAGGGTTTGCGAATAGAATTCTTCTCCTTCTATAGTTGAGTAATACTTATTTCATTGACCTCACAAGGTCGAAAGATAAATCGACTTTGGCAGGACTTTGGCAGAATGCAAAGGAACGTAACTATACACCTCGTGCCATTTTGTCCGGTGCTCTAACGGCGCCGCTATCACTCCACTGACCTCGTTGGATACAGAACAATGCAAGAAAACTGTCCAATTTCAACTGCTTAACAATAACACTTAGTGATACGTAGACGAACTTCCGCCCGTCTTAGCGATAAATCAAAGATTCTGTGAAACATTAGTATAGAGACTG
>NC_068986.1:28272173-28272901 GCF_001194135.2 Octopus bimaculoides | reverse complement strand
TATATATATATATATATATATATATATATATATATATATATATATATATATTGACAGACAGACAGACAGACAGAGATAGATAGATAGATAGATAGATAGATAGATAGATAGATAGATCTACCTACTTGAGTATGTGTATATGTATGTATATTGCATGTAAGTAAATATGTAGAGCAGTTTATATCATGTATGTCGGTTGTACATTATATACTTGCTAACAAGGCGGCGAGCTGGCAGTAACGGTAGCACGCCGGGCGAAATACTTAGCAGTATTTCGTCTGTCTTTACGTTCTGAGTTCAAATTCCGCCGAAGTCGACTTTGCCTTTCATCCTTTCGGGGTCGATTAAATAAGTAGCAGTTGAACACTGGGGTCGATGTAATCGACTCATTCCCTCCTCTAAAATTGCTGTCCTTGTGGCAAAATTTGAAACCACTGTTATTATTATTCAGACTGGTAAAAACGTTAGCATGCCGGGTAAAATGTTTTGCGGCATTTCGTCCGGCTCTTTACGTTCTGAGTCTAAATGCCGTCGAGTCGATAAAATGAGTAGCAGTTGAACATTGGGATTAATTTAATCGACTTATCCCCTCCCCTGAAATTACTGGGCTTGTGCCAAAATTTGATCCCATTCTTCTTCTTCTTCTTCTTCTTCTTCTTCTTCTTCTTCTTCTTCTTCTTCTTCTTCTTCTTCTTCTTCTTCTTCTTCTTCTTCTTCTTCTTCTTCTT
>NC_068986.1:28268853-28270353 GCF_001194135.2 Octopus bimaculoides | reverse complement strand
TATATATATATATATATATATATATATATATATATATATATATATATATTTATCGTATTTTATTTATCTTCATCATTTGATATTACACATCAACGACATATCACGCACCAGGATTTTTGCTGACTCATGCATTCTCATGCATACATAGATGTACATTTGCGTATGTAGAATATTACACACACCGTATTGACATAAATACGTATGCGTACACCGTACATACACAAAAGTATAGATACGCTGTACAAAGACACGCTCATACACACACACACACACACACACACATACAAATACGCACACATCCATATATATCTAAATATATAAATATACACACACATATGTATTATTATATGTGTGTGTGTGTGTGTGTGGTGTTTGTGCGTATGTGTGTGTGTATGTGTGTGTGTGTGTGTGTGTGTGTGTGTGTGTGTGTGTGTGTGTGTGTGTGTGTGTGTGTGTGTGTGAGTCTTTGTGTGTGTGTGTGTGTGTGTGAATATATGATGGACTTCAAAAAATGAATATGAATAAAAACCAAATGAAGTATGCCGAAAAATCCATTTTTGTATCCGCGCACACACGCGCGCGCACGAGACCACACGCGTACATTCACGCGCACAAATCTACACATGTGGATGCGTGTGTATGTATGTATGTATGTATGTATGTATGCATGTATGCATGTCTTTATGTATGTATGTATGTATGTATGTATGATTGTATGCATGTATGTATGAGTGTATGTATGTATGCAGCCGTGCATATATGTGTGTATGTATATAGGTATGTGTGTGTGTATGCATGCGGTATGTATGTATGTATGCATGTATGCAGGCGTACATATATGTATGTACATCTAGCTAGCTATCTATACATTTTTCTATATGCATATATATGCACAAATATATTCATGTGTGTGCATGACTTATCCAAATGTGCGTAAAAGAGAAAAAGAGCAAGAGCGACAGAAGTAGAGGCAAAGAGACAGGGAGAGAGACAGAGACACATGGATTAGAAACAGACAGAGAGAAAGACAGGGAAAGAAAAGAGAGAGAGAGAAAGAGACAGAGACAGAGAGCGTAAAGCTACAAAGAGGTTTTATAGCTGGTTGAAGACGTGTAAAACGCCTCCAGAGACCGATTTGAAGAAAGAATTTAAAAGTGACAGGGTTGCTTTGTTAACACTGATCGTTGGAAACACATGAAAGATAATAACCAGAGGTAAAGTAACCTTTAAATACGGTCAGAATCATCATAAAGTATGATGATGATAATAATAATAATAATAATAATAATAATAATAATAATAATAATAATAATAATAATGGTAATAATGATAAATCTCAATTTCTAATGTGAAGATATTAAGGTTAGGATCCATTGAAGGGCGTAGCATCTTATAGATATAAAAGCATCGGTAAAAATATGTTTTGTACGTTTATATGTTTGTGAAGAAGGCGGAGATTTTTTTTTTGATTTTTGATTTTTTATTATTATTATTATTATT
>NC_068986.1:28265138-28268479 GCF_001194135.2 Octopus bimaculoides | reverse complement strand
ATATATATATATATATATATATATATATATATATATATACGAATATATATTTACACATATACATGCATACATACTAACAAACACACACACACGCACATATATATATACGTACATAGACAGTCCTCTGACTTGAGTAACCTTTACACACAGATACACACACATACGCATATACGTAAACGTATATAGATGTACACATATATGCATGCTTATACATGAGGGCATGTATAAATATGTATGTATATATAACTATATATATATATGTATGTGTGTGTGTGTGTGTGTGTGTTGTATGCATGCATGTATGCAAATAGACACACACACACACACACACATCACAAACACATACATATAAACATATCGAGAAGAAAGTTGGTGAAGAAAGCGATTGGTCAGTAGTAGCCATGCGTAGGACCAATCTTGTTCTCAACCGGCACACGCACATACGCACACATAGACACAAACACACACGCACATACGCACACATATGTATGAATTTGATTCTAAGCAGAGTTAAAAACTTTCGAAACTGCGCAAAATATCTAATGTAAAAACAAACGTGGTGGCCATGCTGGAGCACCGCCTTCAGTCGAACAAATCACCCCCAGGACTTATTCTTTGTAAGCCTAGTACTTATTCTATCGGTCTATTTTGCCGAACCATCGGTTGTCTGGCGATGGTGAGGTGATCAAACACACACACACACACATATATACGACGGGTTTCTTTCAGTTTCCGTCTACTGAATCTACTCACAAGACTGGTCGGCCTGAGGCTATAGTAGAAGACACTTACCCAAGGTGCAACGCAGTGGAACTGAACCTGGAACCATGTGGTTGGGAAGCAAGCTTCTTAACACACAGCCACATACCGTATATACAGTAGTGGCCATAATATAAGTGTCAGTAAGAACAAGTGTATTGAAATATTTATTATAGAACAGGTTGAGACTAGATATTTTACACATATTTAGATATATCTATATTTCATGAAAATTTCAAGTGAATGGAATAAATATTTTGTAAGTTATGAGGAAATAAACAATCTTCCAAATTGCAGTGGCCAAAAGTTAAGGGTCACTTAGAAACAAAGAACTACTAACCAAGGTATTTATTGTTTAGAAGACCGTTAATGGGCAAACAGTTACTTATGATCTTACATTAGTGGAACTTTCAACTGTCAACATGGTGACTTGTGAGAGACGAACAATGTCCTGTGATGAAAAACAACGGATTGTGTGCCTTCACCAAGAGGGCAAGTCAAATTTTGTGATAATACCTACTGTAGGAAGGTCTAGAAGTGCTGTGCAACGAATTGTATCTCGTTTCAAGTCATCAGGATCGGCATATACTAAACCCCAAACCGGTAGACCTGGTAAAACTTCATCAAGGCAGGATCGTATTATGTTTAGAATGTCACTGAAGGATAGGTTTAAGAGTGTTACTGAGATATCCCGCGAGTTAGCTCCACTTCCGATGTCAACGAATCGCGCAAAACAGTTTCTTGGAGGTCACGAGGTTCTCAGTTGCTTGCTCGGGCGCCGGCAAAGAAACCTCTGATCACCAAGAAGAATCAAAGATCCCGTCTTCGTTTCACTCTCGAACATGTCGTATGGACAGAAGAACAGTGGTCGCAGGTTCATTTTAGCGATGAATCGAAGTTTAATTCGATTAGTTTCGATGGCGTGATGTACGTCCAACGAAGTAGCGAAAGGTTATCTCGTGCATGTGTGAAGACGGCAGTGAAATATGGAGGAGGCAGTGTAATGGTATGGGGAGTGTTCTCTGCTGCTGGTCCTGGTCCGTTTATTCGCCTACAAGGGACTGTCAATGCTGAAATCTACAAACAGATTCTCAGGCCAAATGCCGCTCCATATCTCCGATCCTCGTCAGTTTAACCTCCCATCTTCGTACAGCATTTCGCCCGTCTTTAAGTTTTGAATTCAAACTTTTGCGAGGTCGACTTTGCTTTTCATCCTTTCGGGATCGATAAATTATGTACCAGTGAAACACTGAGGTTGATGGCATCGACCGTTCTCCATCACCACCAAATCTCAGAACTTGTTCCGTTTGCAGAAAGGATTATTATTACCAGCAGTAGCAGGAGGTGGAGCAGCAGTAGTATTATAGATATTTTTTTTCTACTTGAGGGTCTCACTTTTTCATACTTTTCTAATATAAGTTTCGCCAATAACTTTTTTCCAACTCGTCGTTTTATTATCATATTATTATTAATTCCGTTTTTCACTCAAACACCCTGAAAAAGAAAAATATATATATATAAGAAAACAGCCTAAATTGTAACAAACTCCTTTGATTTATTTTAAAATTTATATCAAAATCACTCAAAAACCTACGAGAGGAAAAGCATATCTGAGAAAAACAAATTCTACTTCACGGCAGAATCTGAAGGTTGATTTAACACAGATTTTCACAGAAAATTCAAATTTGATATCCATTCTTTGAGATATAGAAACATATACAGACATGAATGCATGCATGTATATATAGATATGCAGAAATGTACACCTATATATACATAGAAAAAGAAAAACAAGTACCTACTCTATAATATATTACATAACTACACACGTAAACGCAAACACATATATATATACACACACATGCATACATATATCAATTCCATTCTTCTTGTAATATTTATATATATGCATATACACGTGTGTGTGCATGTGTGTGTACATATACTTGTATTTGTGTGTGTGTATATGTGTGTGTATATATATACATACATAAATATATATATATACATACATAAATACGTACATATATATATACACACACACATAAATATACTTACATATTTATACACATATATGCATTTATATGTATAGATACATAAATGGATGGATAGATAAATAGATAGATAGATAGATAGATAGATAGATAGATAGATAGATAGATGGATGGATGGATGGATGGATGGATGGATGGATGGATGGATGGATGGACAGACAGACAGGCATATAGACGGACAGACTCAGGGACAGGCAGACAGACAGACAGACAGACAGACAGACAGACAGACAGACATATAGATAGATAGATAGATAGATAGATAGATAGATAGATATACATAAATATGCATGCAAAACAAGAAACAGAGGGCGGGAGACGTAATGAACAAAGAACCAAAAAGAGAGAAAATTGTGAGAAATAGAGTCAAAAAGTGTGTGAGAGAGAGGGGGAGAGAGAAAGAAAGAAAGAAAGAAAGAAAGAGAGAAAGAAGGAAAGAAGAAAAGATGAGGGAGAGAAAGGAGCCTGACGATAGAAAACTTTGTACAGACATCAATACCCACTCTTACATGGTTACATTTCTATTTT
>NC_068986.1:28264082-28264553 GCF_001194135.2 Octopus bimaculoides | reverse complement strand
TATATATATATATATATATATATATATATTATATATATATATTATATTATATGTATATATGAACATATGTACACACAAATACTTTGATAGCTAAATAGAAAGACAGACAGACAGACAGACAGACAGATAGACAGATAGATAGATAGATAGATAGATAGATAGATAGATAGATAGATAGATAGAAATGCATTTGCATATATACGTAGATATCGAGGTGGAATGGTTAGGTATGTAACGAGAAAGGTATATTGGTATGTAAGGAAGTAGGTAAGTAGAGAGGGAAGGTCGTTAACAGAAAGGTTTGTAAGTAGGCAAGTTTTAGTTGCTTGTTTTGTTTGTTATTTATAAAATACACATGTATATTTGCGCTTATGTGTTTATATATATATATAAATATATATATATATGTGTGTGTGTGTGTGTGTGTGTGTGTGTGTGTGTGTGTGTGTGTGTGTGTGTGTGTGTGTGTGT
>NC_068986.1:28258042-28263372 GCF_001194135.2 Octopus bimaculoides | reverse complement strand
ACACACACACACACACACACACACACACACACACACACACACACACATACATATATATATATATATATATATATATATATATATAAATACTTGTACATTTACATATACATAGATGTTTAAGCAACTAAAAACCGAGCGATCGATGAGAAATCAATGCCACACTTGTGCACCATTTCACGTTGTTACTGCCATGTCTCCGACATACTCATGTTAAAGTTAAGCTAAGCACACAAACTTCGACCGAAAATCACATCAGAGAAGTGAGTGGCTTGTATACTCAGGATGGAGGGGTAAGAGTGGAATTGCAATCTGTGTGTGTATGGGAAGGAGGGTGTGGTGATGAATAATTTACTTGTGGTTGCGATAGCGGAGGGTGGGGAGTACTAAGGGGCTGGTGATGGTGACAGTAGAAACATAACCAATAAATGTTTTAGGAGCAAAGCCTGATGTTTCGAGTGAGGGAGTGTAGTCGATTTCTTCGACCTCAGTACTTGACTGATACTTGATGTTCTCGACGAAAAACGGGATAGAAAAACATCATAAACCTGGGTGTAATTTGAATTCTGAATATAAGGAACCAGAAGAAACATCGCCACCGCAAGGCTGGTTAATATCTCTGCTCACTCTAATGCGATGAGCTGACAGAGTCGCAAGAACTCGGGCAAAATGCTTAGCAACATTTTATTCGTCTTTACGTTCTGAGTTCAAATTCCGCCGAGGTGAGATTCACCTTTCAGTTTTTTGAGATCGATAAGACAAAGACCATTTGAGTACTGGGGTCGATGCAGTCGACTTGCCCCTACACTTGTTGGCCTTGTGCCAAAATTTGAAACCAATATCTCTGCTCTGTCCATGGTATTCATTTCTAGGATAGCCATGAGGTCATTGGCGTGAGGTGTATCAGGACCGAGTATGTCATAGGCACTTCTACGCTCACCACAATTCCGTAGGTTACTTTAAAAGTGACGACAAACCAAATTTCTTCATGCTAAGCCAGTATCTCTATCTGTGATGTTTCTTGTCTTCTTGAAACCTTTGTGAGAAGACGTATGAAAACCACTTCTATCTTTTTTGCTGACCTGATTTTCGCTGGACACGTGCTCCCACATGTCCTTTCCCGATCGAGAATGCACTCATTCTACTACACATCGTCCAGGTCTTTGAACCAGTTCTCTTTTCGAATCTCTAATTATTGAAAGAAGAAAAAAAAAAGGTTATTTCCAAATACTTTCCTAGATAAGTTCGTCGGGCAAGGAGGTAATATCTTTTGTGACACACCTTGACATTTTCTTCTTCTGTCCTTTGAGATGTCATGTCGCTTCTTTTGCTCTACAGCTTTTGCAGAAGTTGTAACGTTGTTGTTATTGTTATTGCTGTTGTTGGGTGTTCGTTGTTCCCGTTGTTTTCTTCAAATTGATGTATCCCGCACAATAACTTTGTTTTTTTTTTGGAGAGGAGTGTTTTTGTTATGCTGTTGTTGGTGATGGTTTTGCGTTATTCAATTGTAAGTATTTAAGCTTGAACTTCTGTCTGATGTTTTCACATTATTTCGTTTAACCCTTAAGCGTTTAATCCGACCATATCAGGCCCAAATATTTTATGTTTAAACTAACCAAATGCGGCCTCTCGCACTCACCATAAAATGTCATTCTAAAAATATACTATATCATTGAAATCTAGAAACAGCAAAGTAATGCATGAATAATTCAAACCAATTTCAATAAATAAAGCACTATGCTTGACTGAATAATCTGGATGCTGAAGGGTTAAAAAAGTTTTACTTTTTATGTAACTAATTTTGGGTCATGTTCAGTTATGACATTCAGACTACTGGACCACCACTAAGGTGAGTAGTTTGATTTGTTACAAGTCAGCTGGCGATCTTGCAACCTATGTTAATGCTGCATATGATTATTTGGAGAAAATATATATGAACAAAAATTGTTCTTAATATACACCTCTATTCTAAGCAATGATGCGGGCCCACAGTACGATAGCTTTCAGTGAGTAAAATTGGTACAAAACATTTGTATTTCCATAAGAGAACGTAGTTAGAAATATTTATTGCCACGCTCCTTTCAAATTGTTCGTAGCTTAAACAAATAACAATAACAACAGAAAGAGACAGAAAAAGAGAGAAGCACTACGATTTATTTGTTAAATACGACCAACATAAGCAATTTTCCTCTGCTCGTACATATCAAGAGGAATATGCTCATGCACACAAAAGAAGAAAGAGAGCGGGGAGAACGAGGGTAACACTAAAACGAGAAAAACATTGAAATGTCTGATGTTAAATAAGTCAGCATCGAATCGGCGGCGTGAAATAGGTGGTGCCAAAACAGCTATGCCAAAATGTTTGAAGCCCGGTTGGTCTATCATTGAAAGGAATCGTCGCAATCCCTTACATATAAATGACGAATGTAAACTGCATGCAACATTTTTTGTGACTTTACAAGCACATTGTAGCATCAGAATATCCCACACTAGCTCTGACAAAGCCTAAACACAAACTCCAACTACTTGAGATAAAAAAAAAACTGTGTGGTACTTGTGTGACGTTCCACAAATGACGTACCACTACATATCTTAGAAAATGACAATATAAATAGAATACAATCGTAACAGCCCGTGCATAATTCATTATTATGAAAAAGGTGGGTTTAGGTCTCCATCGGTCAGACTTGGATACGTTTTTGAATCTGTATGCTCATTTCTGGTAAGTTTTTTGTTTTGTTTTGTTTTTTGTGATATACTAGCAGTCGTCTATGCTAGCAGTCATTGTGATTTCAATTCCTAGACCAGGTGGTACGTTGGGTTCTTGAGCAAGACACTTCATCACAAAATTGCTCTACGGTCACTTCGACACCTAAAGCGTGGCACAGTGTGCACCTCTTCAGGCATCGTCGACTTGATGTAGGGAGTGAGCTACCGTACCGCTACCGCACATACATTTGATTAACCGTGCGACTGTTCAGACAACGTCGATTTGATAGAGCGAGTGAGCCAATGTACGGCATGCTCGCTATAAACAAATCATTTGTGCAGGTCGATCGGCAAAAAGTTGAACACTCATACGCCATCTCACTCCTGGCAAGTTTTTTTTTTTTATCGCCTACTGATATTCATCCATATGCAAATCCTGTTGCTCCACTCCGCCAATGTTGTCCAGGTAAAAAGCCACCGTTCCAGAGCTGATATAGCTTAGCGTTGAATATCCTGATACAGTTGTGCAGAGTATCCTTGTCTACTAACGTGGAAACTCTGATATGAGATCTTGTGATACAAAAGTGCATTAATTATTGACATTGCAGGACCAAACAATTATAACATCGTGCAGAAGCGAATTGTAAAACTAAGAAATTATTCCGGTTTATCTGTTCAACCGAAACGAGTTAATTATTGCATTTGTCAGCCTTGAAGACGTCGAATTAGCAGAGTCATACCGTCTACCAAATCCACTCACAAGGCTTTAGACGGCCCAAGGCTATAGTAGAAGATACTTGCCCAAGATACCACGTTTTATCATGGTCCGTTACTGTTCTAGTTTTAGTTTGGATTTCATTTGTTTCATAGATTTTGTTTCTTCTTCTTCTTCTTCTTCTTCTTCTTCTTCTTCTTCTTCTTCTTCTTCATTAGGTAGTATGACTTATGTAATCGACTATTCCCACCCACCCCAAGATTTCAGGCCTTGTGCCAATAGTAGAAAGGAAATATTTTTGTCGACTTTGCCTTACATCCTTTCGCGGTTGATACAGTCCAGTACCAGTTGGGCACTGGGATCGTTGTAATGGACAGACCCTCTACCCACACCCTACCATCGCAAAAGCAAAAATTGTCAGTCCTTGTGCTTGTAGAAGAAAGGGTTATTCTTAGCCATGAATATGCTTGTGAAATTTCAGTACCTCTGCCTGCTTTCCATGTTCATCCTGTTTCCTAGTTAACCTTGAACACACATCGTAACCTTGAACGTTTTCGTTAGCCATGAACATTCACGCATGAAGAAACGAAACTCTTCCTAATAACTCTCAAACCACGACTACTAAAAGTCATTAACAACAACAACAACAACAATAATAATAATAATAATAATAATAATAATAATAATAATAATAATAATAATGATAATAGTAATCATCATCATCATGATTGGATGATAACGTAAATCGATGAATGAAATTCGTGAACATGCATCTGTTCATAAATACACACATACTCACACGCAGACACACAGACAGACAGACACACAGAGACATACATATATTCATACACAGACACATATATATATATGTACATATATATATATATATTCATATATACACGCATATATATATATATATATACATATATATATATATATATATATATATATATATATAAATGCATGTATATACATACATATACATACACATACATAGTATAAATTGGTGGATAGTTATTCATACACACACATATAGATATATAGATATATATACATACATATGTGCATGGTATATACGCACACACATATACATACCTACGTACATACCTACGTACATACATACATACATACATACATACATACATACATACATACATACATACATACATACATACATATGCAGCCATTATTCTCTATCCTATACGCTTCAATGACATGATAAAGGAGTACAAATCTTTGATCTGAAATGACGATTGTGAAAGAAAGTGAAAAACAATAACAAAATCTATAAAACTAAATATCAAAGATCTATATTTATTTTTTTCTTTCCATAGATCATTATTTTTATGTCTCCACTCCCACTCTCTCCTTCTCTCTCAATGTGTCTGCTTACCTCTCTTTTTTTTCGACAATCTCTCTCTCTCTCTCTCTCTCTCTATCTATCTATCTATGTATCTATCTATGTATCTGTCTATCCATCTATCTATCTATCTATCTATCTATCTATCTATCTATCTATCTATCTATCTATCTATCTATCTGCCTGCCTGTCTGTCTATCTCATTTTTGACTCCTCACTTCTATATATTTCATTCTGTCTCCTCACTTTCTTTGACAAGCTCTCTCACTCTTAGACGTTGTACTCTCCTTCCCTCTCTCTTCTCTTACCCCTCTCTCCCCCATCCTTTTTGTATGTGTGTGTATATGTGAACATATATATGTATAAAGAGAGAGACAGAAAAACAGAGAGATACACAAACACACGTATATATATATATATATATATATATATATATATAAATATGTAAGTTCAAAAAAAAACAAAGACAATAACAAAAAAACAACAAAGTGAGGACGTGATACGGATAGTGTTATTAGACGCTCGGGATATATATATATATATATTTAT
>NC_068986.1:28253638-28257738 GCF_001194135.2 Octopus bimaculoides | reverse complement strand
AATATATATGTATATACATTCAGATGCATATATACAGATGTGTGTTTTTATGTGACCGCATCAATCTCTATATATGTATGCCCTCTTACTCTCTCTCTCTCTCTCTCTCTCTCTCTCTCTCTCTCTCTCTAATATACACATACCCACACATATATACAGAGACAGCAATGTGTATGCGTGTGTGTGTGCGTGCGTTCATGTTTGTGTGCGTGTATGTCTATGTGAGTGAGTGTCATCTGTGGTTGCTAACAAGGACGAGTTGTTAAGAAGTTCACTGACACACACAGACACACACACACACACATACATACATACATATAGATAGATAGATAGATAGATAGATAGATAGATAGATAGATAGATAGATAGATAGATATCTTTTATCTGTTACTTGTTTTAATCATGAGACTGTGGCCATGCTGGGGTACCGCCTCGATGAATTTTAGTCGAATGTATCGAGCCAGCAATTATTTCTTTAGAGCCTGGTACTTCTATCGATCTTTTGTCGAGCTGCCAAGTTATAGTGACGTAAAAACACCAATACCGCTGGGCAAGCGTTGTAGGGACACACACGCACACACAAACAGACACAGACACATATAGTCAAAAACATAATAAATGTTCAAACAAACGGAAAACAAACACAGTAGATCACCAAATTCTTATTAGTTATCGGCCAGAAAGTCATGCGCAACTCCGTGCCTTAACGATAATATTACATCCCCTCCAGTGGCACCGACGGCAAAACGCCGCTGGCAAATGCCGGGTATCTCTGCTAGTATATATATATATATATATATATATATATAACGGGGACGTAAACACACCAACATCGGTTGTCAAGCGATGGTGGTGACAAATATATATATCTATATGTATATAGATAAGGGGACGTGTGTTTACGTCCCCGTTATCTAGCGGTTCGGCAAAAAAGATAAGTACTAGGCTTACAAAGAATAAGGCCAGGAGTCGATTTGTTCGTCTAAAGGCGGTGCTCCAGCATGGTCACAGTCAAATGACTGAAACAAGTAAAAGAATAAAAGAATATATATACACCTTACATGTACATAACTTTTATACATCGAAACAGTGTTGCTTGTGTGTGTATATGTGTATATGTATTTGTGACTAATCTCCAGAATGCCAGTACATTAGAATGACTATTCCGTTTATTTTACTACATATCAAAGAAGCTGTACTACAACTTGCTAATTTACTCAATGAATATGTAATTGACGAACAGAATTTAAAATAATGGTTTTCTTTTTTCTTTTTCTTCACTGAATGACTGCTTATCTTCTGTGAAGGAGCGGCCATACGAATTTACAGTTCTATCGAAAAACATTTTAAATGATTAAAACTACTTAATTTATTTATTTTCTATGGAAATATTTGAGGATTGGTTTTGTACAGGTGTGACATGTATACATATATATATATATATATGCATATATATATATATATATGCATATATATATATATATATGTACGTATGTATGTATGCATGTATATATATGTATATATATATATATGCATATACGTATACATATATATACATCAGTCATATGCACACATACACATACATACAGGCATATTATATATGCGTGGTGTGTGTGTGTGTGTGTGTGTGTGTGTGTGTGTGTGTGTGTGAGTGCGTGCGCGTGTCTCCCAGAATGGAATTTTTTTATATTACATATTTATTCTTTGGTTAAGTGCGTTTCGACAATAGATGGTAGAAAAGTTTTTTTTTCAAGATTATAAAATATAAATTGTTTGTAATATTCTAAGATATAACATTTGACCAATATATATCTCATCAGACAGAGTAAATAGCATTCTTTGTATTTATCTTCCCGATGAGATGTACATTGGTCAAATGTTATATCTTCAGATATTTAAACAAAAGACGAAGACAGGTGGTGTAGAAAACAAACAGATGTATTAGTATAACGCTCGGGAAGTGAAAAAGTCTTTAACGTTTCAAGCCTACGCTCTCCCACAGAAGGGAACACAGAAAGAAACAAGGAGAGAAAGAAGGAGAGCAAAAAAAAGAATGTATAGTGGCTAGCGATCTATCATGGCCAGAGAGATTGGAGCGAATGGTGACACGCATAAGGCGGTAGGAACTAGTACGGAGTATGGGTAGGATGGTTGTAACAGAGTGGAGAGTGGGGTGGAAATGGAGGCGGAAACCTTTAGGGATGAGGCAGTGATGTAAGCAGCGACTGAGAAACGAAATGTGACTAGAGAAACTAGTTTTTTTGAAAATGTGTAAGCAAAGGTTAATAGAAGGCTGAAAGTAGTGGGAGGGAAGTCTGCAGAGGTGTTGTTTTAGGCGCTTGTTGAGGGCGACGAGGAAAGGTTTGTAATTTGGCATGATAGATAGTACAACGAGAAGAGAAGGAAAAAAGAAGAGAAAAAGGGGAGGGAGAGAGAAGGTAAATAAAAACCTGGAGAGGAAAAAAAACATGGGAGGGAAAAATTCAAAGGATGTGGGGAGAAAATAGCAAAAGGCGTGAGGAGAAAAAAATGTAAAAGACGTGAGGGGGAAAAATATATGCGAGGTGGGAGAAGAAAATAAAAACAGGGAAAGAAAGGATGAAGATGGAACAAATAGAGAGAAAAGGGGGAAGAAGGGGAGAAGAGAAGACGAAAGGAGAAAAGAAAGGGAGGGAGAAAGAGAGGCAAGGTAACAGGTGCAGATTAGAGAAAACAGAGTAAGAACAACCAGAGTAGGAAGAAACGACAATAGGAAAAAACAGAAAGTACAAAGAAAGTTTAGAGAGTATAAAAAGAATTTTTACATAAATTTCAAAAGGTTCAAAAAGTCCAGTGTAATCCATAAGCAGGAAGTCCAGTAGAGAATCCATAGAAGTGTAGAAAGTCCAGTAGTATGTATATCTGTATACGGAGGTGTGTGTGTGTGTGTGTGTGTGTGTGTGTGTGTGTGTGTGTTTGTCTCCCACTACTGCTTGACAACCGCTATTGGAGTGTTTACCGCCCAGTAACATAGCGGTTCGACAAAAGAGTACGATAGAATACGTATCAGGCTTAAAAGAAAACGTACTGGGGTTGAGTCATCCGATAAAATAATTACCAGACTTAAAATGAAAGAGATAAAATTTCTTCAAGAATTTGGCCGCAATCTAATGACTGAAAGAAGTAAAAGATAAAGATATTTCGGAAAGGTTTCTGAGGTTATTTTTCAATTGAGAGAAAACAGGAAGTCTCATTGTAATTTTGGGATAGAGGAAAAAATTGTTTATGGTATTGTAGAAAATATAAAGGATAAATACGAAGAATAAAAAAGATAATCTAAGATAATCAATGCGGATAATCAAATGAAAAGTCAGACGGAAGTATAGTTTGATATATTGTCAAATGCATCACTAGTAATTCGGTTAAATAACTGACGCCACGTGAACTTGAACTAGCCAACATTGGAGAAAACGTCGTTGTGGTATGTCCACGTTATTCTAAAGCTATTCATTAACAGCGGTATATCTGTAAATTCGTATTAAGTGAATGAAAGCATTGAATAAGGATAATACTGAAGGAACGGAAGTAGTCCATGAAGAAACTATTTAGTTTCTCGATTTTGTCGTAGAACAGACTTACTTACTTCAACTAGAGACGGATAGAGAGCAACCATGTGACAAACCAAACTCGTGGACATAAATATAGAAATGTGTGCGTATGTTCGTGTATATGTGTGTGTGGAAATCTCCATTTAGGTGCGTGCATTAAGAGTGATGAGAGTAAGTCAACAGGACCCGTGTTCGCATCCATCCCCGAAATAGAGCTGTATACTCTTTTATTTGTTTCAGTCATTTGACTGCGGACATGCTGGAGCACCGCCTTTTTTAGTCGAACAAATCGACCCCAGGACTTATTCTTTGTAAGCCTAGTACTTATTCTATCGGTCTCTTTGCCGAACAGCTAACTTACGGGGACGTAAACACACCAGCATCGGTTGTCAAGCGATGTTGGGGGGACAAACACAGACACAAACATATGCACATACATACATACATATATATATATATATATACGACGGGCTTCTTTCAGTTTCTGTCTACCAAATCCACTCACTAGGCTTT
>NC_068986.1:28250754-28253139 GCF_001194135.2 Octopus bimaculoides | reverse complement strand
GTGTGTGTGTGTGTGTGTGTGTGTGTGTGTGTGTGTGTGATACAACATCTATACGTATGTGAATGTGCATATTTATCTGTCGCCTTTATAAATTATTCATTTTTGCTTTGAATTTTTCCTCATGTATCGTGGGTGTAATTCTTAGAATGATAACGACTGAGATGAGCCGTGATACACACCAATATCATTAATACAGCGGGATGGTGGTAGCTAAAGATAGGTCTCAGCGAAGTAGAGTGAGACGAGTTGCTGTTTAGTTTGTTCAGTCTCGTGTCAGCCATTTTGGGGGGCAGATATATAATTGACACTTATTTAAGCAGAAAGCCTGAAATTTTGTGGGAAAGTGGTTAATCGACTCCATTGACCCGAACTTAACTAAGACTTTATTTTATCAAACCCCAAAGGATAAAAAGTAAAGATAGCTTCGGTGTGAACTGAAGTCAGAATGTGAATAGCCGGAAGAAACAACGAAAGTAATTTAGTCCGTCGTTTCTAACGATTCTGCCAATCAAATGTCCTGTATAATCTAAAGTATTCCAACTGCGACCATCCTGTCCTGACGTTTATTTAGATATTGCGTTTCTGGGTCTATGGTATCCTTTATTTAGGTATTGTGTTTCTGGGTCAATAGTATCCTTTATTTAGGTATTGTGTTTCTGGGTCAATGGTATCCAATGCGTCATTTCCGTCTTTATGACATTAGAAGCAATTTCACGAATATTTACTAGTATATTTTACTAGATATTTACAAGAAACATTTACTATTTCTAGCAGTGTGGGTGACCACGTAGAGACTTTTTTTCTTCTGCTGACGCATTGACTTTCGTGCTTTTTGTTCTGTTGGTAGATTAGTTGATTAGCTGGTTGACTGGCTGTCGGGTGGTTCATTGGGTTTACAGGTGGTTCTTTGACGTCACTATTTGACGTCATCATCCATATATATATATATATACATTCTCACAAGCACACACATGGATGCGAACTCACACACACACACACACACACACACACACACACATATACATATGACGCATGCTAAACATACATCTTTTTCTTATGTCTTCTTATTCAGTTTATTATATGGTTGGTGTCGAAGACAGAATGCGGGTGTATGGCTTATTGGCTAGGGCGTTTGCACTCAAGATTGCGGTTTCGATTCCTGGACCGAGCGATGTGTTGTGTTCTTGAGCAATGCACTTCATTTCACGTATATATGCATGCGTGTATGTGTGTTTGTGTGTCTGTTTGTGCCCCCAACATCGCTTGACAAACGATGCTGGTGTGTTTACTTAGCAATTCGGCAAAAAAGAAACCGATAGAATAAGTACTAGGCTTGCAAAGAATAAGTCCTGGGGTCTATTTGCTCGACTAATGACGGTGCTCCTGCATGGCCACAGTCAAATGACTGAAACAAGTAGAAGAGTAAAAGAGTAAACCTGCGACAGACCGGCACCTTGTCCTAGTGGAGATGGGGATAAAAACACCGCAGAATCCGGAAAAACCGGTCTATGGCTCGGGAAGGACTTTTGTTTCTCTTTTATTCAAAGACAGTGAACTGATAGAATCGTTAGCGCGTCAGAGGAATTACTTAGAATTTCTTCCAGATCTTTACGCTTTGAGTTCAAATTTCGCCGAGGCTAACTTTTGCCTTTCTTCCTATCGAGGTCAATAAAATAAGTACCAATTGGGCACTGGGGATTGACGTAATCAACGAACGCAGCCGATAAAAATTGTTGGTCATGTTCCAAAGTTAGAAGGAATTATATGATTTGTGTCTATCCATTTTTTGTTGAAGCAAGTTTGTTTTATGACAATAGAAAAGAATAATTTCAGGTATCGAATCTCATTTGATTCTTTTAATGGATCTAAGTGACTAAGCTATAATACTTTCTACTATTTATTTCCCTCTTTCTCCCCTTTCTCTCTCTTGCAAGTAAGGCGAACTGATAGAAACGTTAGCACGCCGGGCAAAATGCTTAGTGGTATTTCGTGTCTTTACGTTCTGAGTTCAAATTCTGCCAAGGTCGATTATGCCTTTCATCCTTTCGGGGTCGATAAATTAAGTACCAGTTGCGTACCGAGCTCGATCTACTCGACTGCCCACCCCACGCCAATTTCGGGCCTTGTGCCTAGAGTAGAAAAGTATATATACATATATATATATATATATATATTAATCTAATGAATGGAGTAAAACGCATATTTTAACTGCATACTTTTATTCCGACATATGTTTCGAAGAATTACAATTTATGCGATCCATAGGAATCTACGATGTTAAAAATGTAAACTTCTCTTCAGGGAAATGTATGGGAACCAGCTTAAACGTAAGACATTATAACCGAATATATATATATATATGTGTGTGTGTGTGTGTGTGTGTGT
>NC_068986.1:28248960-28250601 GCF_001194135.2 Octopus bimaculoides | reverse complement strand
ACGTACACGCACAAACATCCACGTATGTTCTTTTGTTAGAGAGTGACTACATCGCGTACGGTCTATGTACAAAAAGAATCCACCCAACTGTAGTAAAATACGAATTATTTAAACTATGCGTGTCAAGAAGCCAATTGGTAATTACATCTTTTCTTTTTTTCTTCTGACAGCTGAAATATCTTGAATATTAAGAGTCATCTTAAAATAACAAAACTTGCAAATTTTGCAAATAACACTAATCGGTACAAAGATTAATTCACTTACCGCGTAGATTAAATCTTGCCACTTGTAAATGCTGTCTAGCCGGTTAATAGAATGCAAAAGTTCACGTGACTGATAATAGCAATCATGGTATCGGCAAGACTATCGGATGTTGTTATACGTCGCTGGTCACGATATGTTTCGCATTATTTTATTTTTCGAATGACGCCATCCCGCTGGCTAGGCGAACAGGTCAGTATTCCTCAAGATCGGAAGGCTAGTCCGTCACAGCTGAGTAAACTGGAACAATGTGAAATGAAGTGTTTTGCTCAAGAGCAGAACACGTCACCCGCCTCGGCGGAATTTGAACTCAAAATGTAAAGGTGGACGAAATACTGCCAAGCATTTCACCCGGTGTGCTGGCGATTCTGCCAGCTCACCGCCTTAATAATCCTTTCAACTCGCACGCCGGGTGAAATGCTTAGCGGTATTTCGTCTGTCTTTATGTTCTGAGTTCAAATTCCGCTGAGATCGACTTTGCCTTTCATCCTTTCGGAGTCGATAAATCAAGTAACAGTCGCGTACTCGGGATTGATCTAATCGACTGGCCCCCTACCCCAAAATTTGTGGCCTTGTGGCTAGAGTAGAAAAGAATAGTCCTATCAACAAAAGGCGCAAAGCCTAAATTTCAGGTGAATAGAATAATCGGTTACATCAACCCCAGTACTTGACTGGTACTTATTTTAACGAAAAACCGCTAAGCATTTTGCTTGGTTTGTTGACGCTTTTTACCAGTTCGCCGCCTTAATTATGAATAAATAAATAATAGCAATAATGATTTTAAATTTTGGCACAAGGTCAGTAATTCTGAAGAGAGGGGTAAGTAGATTGCATCGATCCAAGTTCCCAGCTGGTACTTATTTAATCGACACCGAAAGGATAAAAACGTAAGGTCGACCTCGGTTAAATTTGAACTCAGAACGTAACAGCAGACAAAATACTACTAAGCATTTTACGCTGCATGCTAATGATTCTGCCAGCTCGATAATCCTTTCTACTGTAAGCACAAGGTCTGAAATTTGGGGAAAGGGATTAAGTCGATTACATCGACCCTAGTGCGTAACTGGTACTTGTTTAGTCGACCTCGGCGGAATTTGAACTCAGAACATAAACATGGACGAAATACTGCTAAGCATTTCGCCCGCTCGACGTCTTAGTATTAATAGTAATCAATTCTTTCTGCTAAAGGCACAACGGGTCCACTCGATTAGATAGACCCCAGTGCGCAACAGCTATTTAATTTATTGCCCCTGAAAAGATGAAATGCAAAGTGGACCTCGGTGGAATTAGAACTCAGAACGTAGCGGCAGACGAAATACCACTAAGCATTTTGCCTAGCGTGCTAACAATTCTGCCTACTCGCCGCCTTCTTAATAATAA
>NC_068986.1:28244526-28248509 GCF_001194135.2 Octopus bimaculoides | reverse complement strand
TTTTTTTTTTTTTTTTACGCCACCCTTGAAAATAAGATCGGGTGTCTTTCGATTTTCCCTCGAGCTATTTGAAGAATCTTCGCTGACAAAAAATAACAATAATAAATATATAAATGAATAAATAAATAAATAAATAAATAAATGAAAGAAAAAGAAAAAAGTTCGCTAATTTTACGATCCAGTAGTCTTTGTCCTTCCCACACCTGTCTGTTTCTGTTGGAATAATCTTAGTTTACACCAACAGGTGTATGTGTATATAACCGTTAACACTCGCTGTGTATGTATACGTGTGAATGTATTTCCAGGTATGTGTCTTTCAGATCTAGTGCCGCCTTCCACCCCACACATAGACACACTAAAGACACCTTAAGTATTTGTCTTTATATTCTGCTTTTTTCTTTTCTTCTTACTGCGAATCAGTTCTTTAGTTTTTGGTAATTTTCATGTGTGGAGGTGCAATGGCCCAGTTGTTAGGGCAGCGGACTCGCGGTCATAGGATTGCGGCTTCGATTCCCAGACCGGGCGTTGTGAGTGTTTATTGAGAGAAAACACCTAAAACTCCACGAGGCTCCGGCAGGGGATGGTGGCGAACCCTGCTGTACTCTTTCACCACAACTTTCTCTCACTCTTATTTCCTGTTTCTGTTGTGCCTGTATTTCAAAGGGCCAGCCTTGTCACATTGTATCACGCTGAATATACCCGAGAACTACGTTAAGGGTACACGTGTCTGTAGAGTGCTCAGCCACATACGCGTTAATTTCACGAGCAGGCTGTTCCGTTGATCAGATTAACTGGAACCCTCGTTGTCGTAAGCGACAGAGTGCCAACAACAACAACAACAATTTTCATGTACCAACCCCTCTATCCAACACTTAAGACAAGGTGATTTTCCTTTGTCTCTTTTTTTTTTTTTTTCTTTTCGACTGCCAATCAGTTCTTTAGCTTTTTTGGGTAAATTATTGGAATTGTTGCCGGCTGTGTTTGTCTTTAAGAAACAGCGTAGTACTTCGCTTTCTGATTCCATTGTGTATTCTCTTAACCCTTTTTGTTTACACAGAATCCATTAGTTTTGCGCCTGTGAAATCGCGTCAGTACATGATATCTTCACAAATATGTGAAGTAACTAGTGCACAACCAGTAAACTTATGATGACTGCTAACCAATGGTATGACCTATAAGAGACATTTTGTTTACTAGAGCATAACTAAAACTCAATTTTGGGCAGATTTGAACAGAGATATAATAATCATAATAATAATAATAATAATAATAATAATAATAATCCTTTCTGCTATAGGCACAAGGCCTGAAATTTTACTGGAGAGGGCCAGTCGATTAGATCGACTCCAGTACGCAACTGGTACTTAATTTATCGACCCCGAAAGGATGAAAGGCAAAGTCGACCTCGACGTAATTCGAACTCAGAACGTAAAGACAGACGAAATACCGCCCAGCATTTCGCCCGACGTGCTAGCGTTTCTGTCAGCTCGCCGCCTTATAAGTGATAAAAATATTGCAGCAGTGCTTGTCAAACTGTGGAAAAGAAACACACACAAATAAACACAATCACACACGACAGCTTTTCACACAGCTTCCGACCGCCGAATTCCCTCTAAAAGCATTTTATAACCTGTTATTCTGAAGTTGTTGTCTACGTTGCTTGTTGTGTCTACTGTTCGATAGTCTCCGGTAACTTTTCTTCAGGAGACTCACGCTGAGAAAACAGCCAATGGAACACTGCATTTCGTTTATCTTTACTTTGTTTCCTGCTTTCCTTAATGTTTTTTCGAGCGCAAGCCTCGTTGTGTGGTTCCAGTTTCGATTACGCTGCCCGGCACTTTCATTATATTGGCAGATAATATGTGTTATATATACCATCTGTTGACCTGCCTCTATTTCGTTTCTTTGTGTTTCTCCTGGCAAAATGACATCATATTAGAATGTATGCTTTCTTAATGCTGCTTTTCCAACTGTGAATCATTTATTAAAGACATAAATAGAGACCGAAGTTGGCCACTTTTAAATTAAAATAATCATCTTACGGCGTGGAGACACACTAGTCGTGCGGCGTCAATGCATCGCCACCATTGTCTCGGTTCATGTCACACGACTTCATATAACTTCATTAAAGCTCCAATGAACTCGTGTCCCGCGGAGGTCCACTTTGCCTGTCAACCTTTCGCGGTCGATAAAATAAATACCAGTTGATTATTGGGGGTCGATGTAATCGACTTATCCACTCCACCAAAACTGCCGATCTCGAGCCATAATTTGAAAGCGATATAAATCCGATGGTAAAGGCGGTGAGCTAGCAGAATCGTAAGCATGCCAGGCAAAATACTGAGCGGCATTTCGTCTGTCTTTATGTTCTGCGTTCAAATCCTGCTAAGATCCACTTTGTTTTTCATCGTTTCTGTTGTGATCTGGGGTCGACGTAATCAACTTACCCTCTCCCACGAAATTTCCAGCCTTGTACCAAAATATTTAATCAATGTAAATCTGACGGTGATGGCATGTTACACTATCATGAATACTGTCGCGTTTGATGTCGGATTTATTCATCCAGACCGGAGACACAGTTTCTTTTCATTCATATATATATATATAAGACATTCACCTCATGGAAATGTAGGCTATGTCATACATACCTTTATAGTTATTCACTACGGTTTGATTTATGATTGTTTTAGATTTAAACGTAATTGTTCGAAGTCTTAATCAATTCATATGAGAATTCTACTACTGTGGTTATAATCGTCTCCATACCTTTTTAAATATTTTTGTTTTTGATTTTACGATCATAGTTAAATGGAAAGAAGAAGCCTACTAGAATATGTACAGAACAGCTCAGGGAAACTACTGAAGACAGTGAATAAAGAACATGTGGTCAAGAGTGGAATAGGAGAAAGAGGACAAGCATGAAATTCAAAGAGAGCACATCAGAGAGTTTGAAGAGAAACCTCTGCATGGTCAATTTTGGAGAGCCACTGAAGATGTATGTAGACAAAATCCTGGGCTTAGTTAAAAAGGGGCAATTAAAAAAAACCCAGAAAAAAGAGAGCCTAGCTGTAGCAGCTTAAGATCAAGCCATAAAGACAAACAACGTGAGAAAAAATATATATGGAGAGAATGTGTCAGAAAAATGTAGAGCCTGTGGAACTTGGAGCGAGACAGTGGCACACACTATTGAAGAATGCTCCAAGTCGGCGCAGGAAGAATATAAGAAATGGAGGCACGTTCAAGTTGTAAAAGTTTTACAGTGGATGCTCTGCCAGAAATGGCGATTTGAAGATGGAAACACATGGTATAATCATTGGATCGAAAGAGTACTGGAGTCGGAAAAATGTAAGATTTTGTGGGACATTCCCATTCAAACGAACAAGATGGGTGTACTGGGCTTCGTATATTTTACCCCAGTGTCACTTTGATGGCATGCGCTGCTCTCTCACTCAATAATAATAATAATAATAACAACAACAGCAACAACAACAACAACAACAACAACAACAATAATAATAATAATAATAATAATAATAATAATAATAATAATAATAATAATAATAATGCAAACATGCAAAAACAACAATGCGCGGTAACAACTGGAGCAACATTAGTAGAAAATACACTGACGATACGTAAAATATAGGAAAGAAACATGAGCAAACAGATAAAGCGATCAACAAATTAAAGCCAAGCCTATGTCTTAATCTCGTTAAGGTTTTAACTTAATTACTATCGGTAACATCTTGCAGGCATTCGATTGTCGCTGATTTCCCATCGATTTTTTTTTTCTGGAAACCATCGAGACAAACAGAATCCACTTGACGCACGTAGACGCAGAAACACGCATAAACATACATCAATATATATATATAACAGATAATAAGTACGTACACACACAGATATGTACATACGATGACACACACACGCACACAGACGCATACACACACGCAAACATACATGCGATACATGCTTGTGTGTCT
>NC_068986.1:28238621-28241734 GCF_001194135.2 Octopus bimaculoides | reverse complement strand
ATGAGACTAGGATAAAAAGGCATTAGTGACAGAATAAAAACATTATGTTCCGGCCAATGACTCAAGATGACATCACCCCTCAAACAAACAAATACACCATGGTCCACAAAGACATAAGAAAAAAAATACAAATAAACACATAAGAAAATTATGTTCGTTGACCCGAACATAATATTTTTATTCTGTCACTGATGCCTTTATATATAAGAATATAGTTGAGTACAGTATAAAGAGTAGTAGAGTACAGTATAAAGCTCGTTCACCTTTAGATTTCACCCTGTGCTATCCAGTAGTTGTATTATACAAACTTCCAGGTCACACCTTTGGACAGATCTGCCGTGTATGAATAGATAATGGAAAAATATTGGTGTTAACACGGAGTACGGTTGGACATTTATTTCTCAATTACTGCAATTGTTTCCACGCAACGTAGTTCTCCAGGCGTGCAAACTTTTCCCTGCATTTTGAGATCTAGTTGTGTTTCATCAGGAGATATGTAAATATTGTTTCCGTAATTTCAACTTACCGCTTTCTAGACGATGTTCTCTGACTGTTGTGGCCTGAATTTAGTAGTAGTCACTGGGTTTATCAAGGTGTGTTGTTGTTGATGGGCCTTTGGTTAAATTCTTTGAATGTGTAGATGTAGTAGGATGGTGATTCTTCTACTGTTAAAGTGATTGCCGTTTTAAAGGAATTGGCATTTGATTTCTTTGCACTGTTGATTTGTTCCTCGTGGCTGGTTACACATGGAATTATCTTTAGCTAACCTTTGAGAATCGGCTTATACGTACACATACATGGTCGTTCACATATGCATCCATATACGGACTAACACTCGGACACATACACGCACACAGGCACACGTACACGCACACACAAATATAAGTACACGCGTACATAAACGGATATGTACGTGAACTCACACATATACACATATACCATTCCGATAAGGTAGTTATCCACCCCTGATTGGAACTCTCCCGTATGTAAGTTGCTTCTACTTCCGCGGACTACCGATTCACAGGTTGTATGACCAGTTAATATGATGTCCCTGAAGAAATACTGTTCTATATGCAGTAATTATAGAGGGAAGAATTTAGGCGGCAAAGTTATTTCCCTTCATAGATCCCCTACAAACGTCGCTATTCGTCATATTTGGTTTCAGACATCGAGACTTGTGAGGAAAAACTTTGTTTGCACTGCAAATAGCCAGATTTGCTCCCAGTATTTCGTCAATTCTAATGGACCACCGACAGATCACCCCTTGCCATCCGTTTATTAGATAAACTTCAGAGATATATGTATGTGACTGTGCATTTGTATTTGATAAATATGATAGGGATAAAAAAATATTCAAAATTAAGTCTCATTTATTTATTATTTATTGTTTTAATTATGCACTTATTTATTTACATCCATAAAAAATACAATTTATTATACAAGGGAAAAAAGTCAAAATAATTAAACAAGCTCTTTCCCTGTAGTGCAGTTGCAATCAGCTGAATGCACATTGCCAGTGACCTTTGACACTGTGATCAGGATTGTTCTTTTTGTTAGATGTTAGTATTGACGGCATTACCAGACACCGGACAATGCAGTGAGAGCAGTTTTCGGTAACATCATAATATTCAATATTGTGGACGTGTCTGTCATGGTAAAATATGCGACTTCTTAATTGTCGCCTTGCCTTCATCCGTAGCACAAGGCAGTTGTAAACGTCATCATCAGTAAATTTCGGCAACTTATGAAGATCTTAGTCCAATCTGATTTCAGCACATTAGGATCAGGTAAAACTTCACCGAGAGGAGATACAAGTTTCTGCTTATTCCGGTCTGAAGTACACTTCCCGTCTGTTGATTTTAATTCATTGACGTTCTTTATCGAAAGAATTTTAATACCTTTTAACCTTTCAACCAAATCCGCCTTTTTTCCAGTAACATACTGTCCATGTAATCGCAAACAATTCTTTAACTCGAGTCGCTTAATATTCTTGATGTGACATGACACACAATGGCGTGGGTAGTCCGCGGAAGTAGAATTGTCTGCATGGAGAGCCCCCTAGCCAAGGGAGATAATGTACTTATTGGAATCTCCAGCACACGTATATATTGAGAATTGCGAGAATTTGAACTTATAAAGACAATATTTGCATATCGCCTGAGGAAACACAACTAGAACTCATAATGCAGGGAAACGGTTGCATAATCAAGTACCTGCACGCCTGAAGAACTACGTTGCGTGGAAACAATTGTAGTGATTAACAAATAAATGTCTGACCGTACTCCTTCCTGTTTCACGGTGAAGCTCTCTAAGCATTATCTTTTTGTTTTGTGTTTTGTTTTTAATATAGATTTACTTGTGTAAAACCTCTTAACCTTTCCAGTATCTGTTTATATGAATGTATATTCATACATGTGTGTGTGTGTGTGTGTGTGTGTGTGTGTGTGTGTGTGTGTGTGTGTGTGTGCATGTACGAGAGGGTGCTGAAAAGGTCTTGGCTTTAAGGGTGTCGCGAAAGACCTGGTTGGAGGCCCAACTTTCCGAGTTCTTCAGGGCTTCGCAAAACTGAAGGACTGCTGCAATAAGTTAACCTATAAAGGGAATATGTTGAATAAAATCATTATCAACTGATCCTCCTGTATTTTCTTTTACCCAAAGCCAGGAACTTTTCAGCACCCTTTCATATGTATATATTAATGCATATCACAACACGCTTTGTCTAAAGCTCTACATATTTTGCCAATCTCACCTGACTCTCTGTATATCACAAATACGCATGTCTGACATAGACACGAGACCACACTTTTTTTTTAAAGGGAGTGTATAGTTGTTTATATTATCCTCACTAGTTGAACTGGTGCTTATTTTATAAACTCATGGAGGAAGAAAATTAATGTCAACCGCCGATTCACACACAATTCTGCCATTTCTGCCATTATACTGCTCTGGTATTAGTCATAGTTTTGAATAAAGAAATTAGTAACACATTGCCGAACGCACTAAGGCAAATATTTCGTGTGTGTGGCTGGGTTCGGGTGTGTTGCGTGTATTTTTTATTTATTTATGTGTTTCAGCCAAGTGGCTGCGGTCATGCTGGTGCACCACCGTGTATA
>NC_068986.1:28232293-28237724 GCF_001194135.2 Octopus bimaculoides | reverse complement strand
TATATATATACATACCCCACCTCCCAACCTGGCTCGTCCTCAGCTCCTGCCCATGCTGCCGCACTTGCCGCTACCTCTCCAACACCACCATCCTCACAGGCGCCCATCATCGTCTCGTATCATATCACTTATTCCTTTATCTGCACTTCTAGCAACGTCATTTACTGCATCTTCTGCTCTTTCTACCCTTCTCCATACATCGGTCAAACGAGACGCGACTTGGCTGACCGGTTCGCGGAGCACCTCCAAGACATTAGACTCAGCAATGACACCCTGGTCTCACGCCATTTCCCTCTACCAGTCATTCATTACAACACCTGTCTGTGTTCAGATTGTCTTTGCACAGAGGCCATCCGGACTCCCGTCTTCGCCGTGAACAGAATTTGATCTCTCTTCACTCTTTTGATTCACATGGATTCAAATCCCCTTCCCCTCTTCATTTGACTCCTGTCCTCTCTTCGCTTCATCTGCCACCTACTTCCTCTCTTCACTCCTACCCACCCGAGCGTCAAACTAATACACCTATCTTCGTCTTTTGTTTTTCTGTAAATTTCAACTATATATATACATATATATGCATATATATTTATGTGTGTGTCTTTGCGTTCCCCCACCATCGCTTGACAAGCGATGTTGGTGTGTTTATGCGGCCGAAACCTAGCGGTTGGGCAAAAGACACCTATAGAATAAGTACTAGGCTTACAAAGAATTAGTCCAGGGGTCGAATTCTTCGACTAAAGGTGGTGCTCCAGCATGGAGCAAATGACTGAAACGCGTAAAAGACTAAAAGAGTAAATACATATGTGCATGTATGTATGTATGTATATACGCATATAGATAGATATCTTTTTATTATGGCCACACAGGGCTAAATACAGAAAATGGACAAAATACAATGTAGAGCTTTTCTTTGGGGCGGGGAGAGAGAGAAAAAAGGGTGGGGATTTCGATCAAAAGGAATCGTGGAAAGAAGAAAAAAAAGAAACGCAGATAGATAGATAGATAGACAGACAGACAGACAGACAGACAGACAGACAGACAGACAGACAGACAGATAGATAGGTAGGTAGATAGATAGATAGATAGATAGATAGATAGATAGATAGATAGATAGATAGATAGATAGATAGAAAGACAGACAGACAGACAGACAGACAGACTGACAGACAGACAGATAGACAGACAGATAGATAGATGTAAATCAACATGACATTATACCCACGTATATATAAGGCTTTATATTATTATATGAATACTTGGTTAGACACGGTGTTTTAAATATCTAAACATTTCAAATATTTGAAAAAGAGAGCGAGAGAGAGAAAGAGAAAAAGAGCGAGAAAGAGCGAGAAAGAACGACAGAGAGAATGTTTGCATATATGCATCTGTGTGTGTGTACGTTGTACGTGTATGTGTGTGTGTGTGTGTGTGTGTAGCGCACAACGCTGGGAGTGTTACGAACTTGTTCCACCTGGTTTCTGCTCCATACGATTGAAAAGTTCGTAATAAAGAAACGCATTATCGTCTTTGAAACGAGAACCACGCGTTATAAGTTAAATAGGGAAAGTCACAGCAATTTCTCCCTCAATTACAATTGAATAGTTACGGTTAGAAATAGCAATTATGTGATAAACGTTCACTTAAAACGTGACACATTGAACAATAGATGTGAGGTATCTGCATAAGATTAGATAAGAGGCGATCTACTAAATACCGTGAGAAAAAAAAATTCGATTAATCAAAATCCATTTGGAGGAAGAAAACAAAGATCTAACGCCATGCATAAGTGGATCCAAAAGATAGTTTACAAGTCTAGGGGAAGTCTTATCTTTGTTTGCAAAGGAAAGACAACTATGGACGTGTATCAAGTAGTTAGATCTCATCAGCTGAGTATAATCTGTTCAAGTCTCGTATTTCTACATATGCCAGGTATGAACTTGTCTGCAGAATTATAATGGCTAATGTTCTCTACTCTTAAATATTTTAAGACAATGGGATGTAGACTGAGGGAGACAGTTGGTTACTATTTCAAGCATATATGAAGACCACAAAGAGACCCCCTCATTGAATTGTGATAGTTACGCGGGTCAGTTACACGGGTCAGTGACATCGACGTCACAAATATCTTGTATTACTGTGTCGGGAATGACCGTTATTTGACTGTTATTTCGAGCACGACTAAGAACTATGAAGGGACTTCATCATTGGCTCATGGCAGTTACGTGGGTCAGTATCCGCTAGAAGAGACAAATATTCTTTATTCTCCAACGACAATGTATATAAGGCGAGTGAATTTAGCTATTATTTCAAGAATATATAAGGATCAGAAAGAAGCTTCTTCATTGGCTTATGGCTGTTCCGTAGCTCAGTATATATTGGAGGGGACCTCGGTGTCGTGTATACCTAATTTGATTGAAGCTCAGAGGGCGGCAAGCTGGCAGAATCGTTAGCACACTGGGCAAAATGCTTAGCGGCCTCTCCTCCGTCTTTATGTTCTGAGTTCAAATTTTGCCGAGGTCGATTTTGCCTTTTATCCATTCTGGTTAATAAAATAAGTACCAGTTGAAACCTGGGACCGATGTAATCTATTTATCCCTTCCCTGATGCTGCTAGCCTTGTGCCAAAATTTTAAATCAATATGACTGAATCTCTCACCCAAGGAATGCACATTAAAAATTTTTGTAAACCCTACGTACCCCAAAACAGGATTTTTTTTCTCTTCAGAGTCCAGAAAATACTTCAGTCTTCATTAACTTCTAACAGTTTACAAAGCTTAGTGCAGACTCACTATAGAACATAACTCCAACATCCGGAATGGTGCTGCTGCTGCTACTGCTACATACTCGTGCACAGACATCGTAGACAACATACAGAAACGCCTTTCGACAGATCAGCATAAAGCCACAAACGAACAAACCTCTCATTGTATTTTCTACCGCTATTACTATGGCCACTGCTTCTTGGTAATGTCTGATCCCTCGCCGGCTCTAACGAATCACTCTTGATTCATTTGCCTTTTCTCTTCTCCTCAACTATGTTGTCTCTACCAGCCCCCAGGTTCCACACAAACAACTATAAGTACCTTTCCAGAACAACCTCCCGATGGAACACTCTTTATTTCTTTCTTTCTTTTAGTCTCTCCCTCTCTCTCTATCTCTCTCTCTCTCTCTCTCTCTCTCTCACTCACTCTTTCTCTCTCCCTCTCTTTCTTTCTTTGTGCACATGCATATCAGTAATTGCTGTCGATTCGTGATAGTATAAGCAGAACGTTCACAGCCACTCTCTCACTGGTCTTGAAAAGTCTGCGAAAGGTACGGACATAACCCCTTCCTCCAGACCAAACTAATGTACGAAAAAAAAAAGAATAAATAAAAAAGAAAACTGCTTTGCCTTAAATATCTCGAGTTGCGGTAATTTATTTAGTTATGCGCTTAACACTGTTTGCCGAGTTCCGGGTTTAATCCTTAACGATAATCATTTTACTTTCGTAGCGACGCTGATAAGAGACAAGATTGAAAATTATATATATATATGTGTGCGTGCCGTGTGTACGCATATATATATGCATATCGTGTGTATGCATATATATATATATATATATATATATATATTACGTCACAAGAATTTATAAACTTCGAATGAACGTGAGAACTCGAAATAGATAAAGCAACAAATAATATAATGTAAATATTGAACTTTAAATAATAGTCGATACAAAAAGTTGAATGCTGTCCGTGGGACCGCGGACAGCGTTCGAATTTTTGTTTGCATGTATGTATGTATGTATGTATGTATGTATGTATGTATGCATGTATGTATGTTGATAAACAAATTAGATATATTAAATATAATAGTTTGAGTAAGAAATGCAAATTATGAATATATGTATACATGACAAAAGAGAGAAAGCAGATGGTGGAGACTTTCAGACGATGAATATTTAAGCATAGATATATCGATATTTACATTAATAGATCCAAGTCACACAGCACGCAAACGAGAGAGAAAATTAAAGGGGTAGAAGAAAGGTGATATAAATCCAACAGCTGTTTCTTGGGGCTCTTCCTCTTTACTTTCCCCCTCTTTTTCTCTAATCACGTGAAAGCGTTACCGACGGGCTAAGTAACGGAATGACAAGCAGAATTATTATAAAATTGTATACTATAATTGCTTAAATATTTTGTACATTGTAGAAAAGTATAAGCAATTTATTGCATATAAATCTTAACAAATTCTTATATGTATACCCAAGGGCCATAGGAACCCTGGATAAAAAACCCCTGCTTCAGGTCAACCCTTATCAAGCGGAGATATAATGAAATGCAATTCCTCCATGCCCTTCCGGCTTTTCGCAAGCTATTTAAGACATTGCCTCATCTATGTTACCTTATTTTAGAGGGTAGGAGTTTTTTGTGGAGCATTTAAGTGTTATTTCTAGCAGGTAGAGTTACCGTGCGGAGGTGTCCTCGTCGGCTCGGTTTTCTTACAGTGTCAACACCTACTGAAAGAGAGACCTCAGTATCAGAAATTTTTATCTCAACCCCATCCTCTTTACAGATATACCACGGGTTGTAAGAGGTTATAAGTTCAACGTAAGAATGATATAATATTACAATATTACACCCATGCACACACACACATGTATGTAACATGTTATATATTACATATATATAAATTAAATACATACACACACATATGCATACATACACAAACACACACCGTACACACACACACATATATATATATATGCATGTGCATGCGTATAGGCACATATATGTACATATATTTATATTTATAGCAATTGTATAGGCTTTACACCTTAAGAAAACGAATTAGTCACTTGCATATTAGGGACGTCAGGTATAAGTGGTTATTGTACGTGTGTGTGGGTGTGTGTCTGTGTCTGTGTGTTAATATTTGTTTTGTACGTTTGTATATGTGTAAGTGTCATTTATGATCCAAGAACGTATTATTGTCATTATTATTATTATTATTGTTCAGTAGTTTTATTTTTATATATTTTTTTATTATTATCATTATTATTATTGTTCAGTAGTTTTATTTTTATATATATATATATATTTTATTATTATCATTATTATTATTGTTCAGTAGTTTTATTTTTATAACGTGCTTTCACTTCACTACCGAGCGCAGCTCTGTGCGCCTTGGGTATGTGCTGTGGTTTGCTGTGGTGCTCTTATGTTTACTGTATTGAAAGTGTTTTGCGTAGAATGTGTGCAGTACCCAGTAGTGCAATTCTCTGTATGTTATATATATTTGTAAGTCCTGGTGTTTTTGTTATGTATTTGTCTGAATATCTTTTTATTATACCTAAGGCACCTACTATGATAGGAATTGTTTCTGTTTTTAGATTCCACATTCGAGTTATCTTTATTTCCAGGTCTTTGTATTTTGAAAGTTTTTCCAT
>NC_068986.1:28229730-28231404 GCF_001194135.2 Octopus bimaculoides | reverse complement strand
TTTGTTGTTGGCATATACGACATAATGGGGAGCTGCCGTTCTTTAATATGTTGGCCTGGTAGTTCTTTGTAGGTAGGCATTGATCTTGGGCTGCTATGATAAAGCCCTCTGTTTCTGATTTCAAGCCAGAGGTCATTAACCATTGGTGGGTAAGGGCTTTGTCAATATCTGCATTATTCGCTCTCTTTGGGTATTTGCCATTGAGAGGTTTTCCATGCCATTTTTCAGTCATAATATCTAAGGCTTATTATTATTATTATTATTATTATTATTATTATTATTATTATTATTATTATTATTATTTTGATAGCTACTGAATAAAATTTGCGTTTTACTGCCGGTTTTTATATGGAACACGGTTGACTTGATTTGTCATCAGAAGGCCATGACTAATTATAATTTAACAAAGGAAGGAAAATGTTAACATATGTATGCATACTTGCACCTATACACGTACAGACGCCCACGTACTCATATACTCACATTACACAACGTACCTTTGTACACATATGTAGGTGTACCTATGTATATATACACACACATACACACACATAACACGTTCTTTTACTTGTTTTAGTCATTTGACTGCGGCCATGCTGGAGCACCAGTGCAATTTCCAGTTTATCTACCATCTTTTACCTGTTTTAGCCATTGGATTGCGGCCATGCTGGGGCACTGCCTTCAAGAATATTTAGACCCATGAATCGACTCCTGTACTTATGTTTCTTTAAGCCTAGTACTTATATCGGTCTCTTTTCCCCGAACCATTAAGTGCTGAGGATGTAAACGCACCAACACCGGTTGTCAAGCGGTGGGATGGGGGACAAACAGACACAAAGACACATATACACACTCACGCTCAAACACATACACACACACGCGCAAACACACATACAATGCTTCACTTTACGAGTACTCGCTTTACGAGATCCCGTATTTACGAGTTTTGCGAGTATTCACTTTACGAGTGGCTCTCACCGGGAACGAATTAACTCGCATATCGAGACATTACTATATATGAATGACACGAGAACACGAGTCACGTAATTACTTTCATTAGCTTACGGCCGTTTCTGCTCCAAGAGGAAGCAATGAACTAGGAGGTGGGTATATGTGCAACTTCTAGGATGTTGCACGAGCATTCTGCTCTGAATACACTGTTTCTTATTGCAGAAACATCTGTAAGATAATGAAGGTGATTATGTAATCCCCGTTCCCTTCTCATTCATACATAAATATTATGCTATGTAAGGGCAGCGAGCCGGCAGAATCGTGAGCAGGCCGGGAAATATGGTAAGCGGCATTTCGTCAGTATTTACGTTCTAATTTCAAATGTGCCCAAATTTGAGACCAGTATTACGCTATGTACATGCCTAGCGTTCTTAACTATATTGAGTTCTAACAACTAGTTATTAGTATCATTATGCCAAAGCGAAAACATAATGCACACATACATACATCTGTGTGTATACACACACGCACATATGTATATATATATATGTATGTATATGCATATACATATATATGTACATACATATAAATATATACAGTATATATATAAATATATATATATACATAATATATATTATATATAAACATACCATAAAAAATATTCGCATATCTTCGTGTGTATATATATATGTATGCATGTATGTATGTATGTATGCATATATA
>NC_068986.1:28226406-28228227 GCF_001194135.2 Octopus bimaculoides | reverse complement strand
AGTGGTCCTTTGTTTCCTTCCTTCTTATGTGTGTCTCACCTTGCTATGTCTATATACACACACATACACAGAGAGAGAGAGAGAGAGAAAGAGTGAGTGGGTGAGTGAGAGAGGTGGAAAAACTAAAACGTAAAAATATTTATAGACAGATGGAAAAAATATGTATAAAGTACATGAAGATTGAGAGAGACAGAGACAGAAAGGGGTAGAGACATAGGATAATAGAGATAGATAGATAGATAGATAGATAGATAGATAGATAGATAGATAGATAGATAGATAAGACATAGTTTAGCGATGATCATGATTACAAACGGTGCTCATGACACCGAGTTTCGTGTAAAGGCGATGTCCTACACTCGGCAGATGTGCACGTCATTTATTCAACTTGAATACCGCCAAAGATAGTTGACGCCATCTTTGGCCATCTTTGACAGTGTTGTATATTATACGTCGTCACTGAAAAGTTGAACGCTGTTTTCTCTTCTTACTCTGTTTCCTTTGTGCCTAAGAAAAACCAGTCGATTACTTTACAGAAAGACAGACAGATAAAAAGACACGTAGATGCCTGCATTTATATATATGAACGCACACACACACACACACACACACACACACATATTGTCTTGCTTTAGATCCTCAGCCTCTGATAGATTAGTAAGGGTAAATTACACAGTATTCTGTATTCTTACACAACGTCCACTTTATGTGTGTGTTTGCGTGTGTGTGTATGTGCGCGCGCACATGTATGCACACACTTATTTCTTTACTGCCCACAAGGGGCTATACATATAGGGAAAAAACAAAGACAGACAAACGGATTAAGTCGATTATATCGACCCCAGTGGGTAACTGGTACTTATTTTATCGACCCCGAAAGGATGAAAGGCAAAGTGGAACTCAGCGGAATTTGAATTCAGAACGTAACGGCAGACGAAATACTGCTAAGCATTTCGCCCGGCGTGTTAACGTTTCTGCCAGCTCACCGCCTTACGTGTCTGGTCGTCGAGAGTGTGTATGAGATGAGTGTTCGCTTCTTCAAACCTAAAGATTTCGTGTGATTGACTTCAGCGATAACAATAATCACCGGTGAAAACAAAAATAAAAGCAAATATGATTGTTAAGATGCATTAAACCACTGGATGTCTTAAATTGATCATGTGACCAATGATATTGATCGCTAATATGAAACATCAGGAGATGAATCGAGTTTCAAGTTAATCACAAGGAACTTTGGCATATGCCTGTAAATAGAGTTAAGCTCGGACTTCTGGTTCATGAATGGGATGGTGGAATGATGAGAGAAAATTTTTGCGTTCACGAACGCTGGTGTTCTGTGGATAATGCAATAACGTGATGTTCATATTCCTTCATGCATCCCAGCAATACGAGAAGGATTCTGGGCAGAGCGCCAGCGATTAGGAGCGGATCAAAATTTTTGCAATATCTCATGAAGTGGTGCTTCATCGTATGTGCATCCATACGCATACTCCGCACATGCATATGTATGTGTGGGTGTACGTGCGCGTGTATGTGGAGGGACTAGTGCGCACGCGTGTGTGTGTAAGTAGGTAGGCAGGTAGAAGGATAGATAGATAGATAGATAGATAGATAGATAGATAGATAGATAGATAGATAGATAGATAGATAGATAGTTAGGTATGAATACATATATTCATACTCATGCAAACATATGTAACCATATATACATACACACACACACATAAATTCATGTATATCATTTATGCATATATTTACAGTTATACATACATTTATGCATATTATATATATATGTGTATATATATATATATATATATATAT
>NC_068986.1:28224888-28225513 GCF_001194135.2 Octopus bimaculoides | reverse complement strand
TGTGTAAAACATGATATTATGTGTGTGTGTGTGTGTGTGTGTGTGTAAAACATGATATTATATGTGTGTGTGTGTGTGTAAAACATGATATTATATGTGTGTGTGTGTGTAAAACATGATATTATATATATGTGTGTGTGTGTGCGTGTAAAACATGATATTGTGTGTGTGTGTGTGTATGTGTGTGTAAAACATATTATATGTGTGTGCGTAAAACATGATATTCTATGTGTGTGTGTGTGTGTGTGTGTAAAACATGATATTATATATATGTGTGTGTGTGTAAAACATGATGTTATATGTGTGTGTGTGTGTGTGTGTAAAACATGATATTATATGTGTGTGTGTGTGTGCGTAAAACATGATATTATATGTGTGTGTGTGTAAAACATGATATTATATATGTGTGTGTGTGTGTGCGTGTAAAACATGATATTGTGTGTGTGTGTGTGTGTGTGTGTGTGTGTGTGTGTGTAAAACATGATATTAGATGTGTGTGTGTGTGTGTGCGTGGCATAAAGAGATAATAAAAAAAAACGAGATGTTAGTCACAATTGTGAATACTTGAAAACCCAACAAGACCAATAGCGACGATAAAAAGCGCAAACAGAAACAATAGCCAATA
>NC_068986.1:28222669-28224312 GCF_001194135.2 Octopus bimaculoides | reverse complement strand
TATATATATATATATATATATATATATATATATGTGTGTGTTTTTGTGTCTGTGTTTGTCCTCCCAACATCGCTTGACAACCGATGCTGGTGTGTTTACGTCCCCGTAACTTAGCGGTTCAGCAAAAGGGACCGATAGAATAAGTACTAGGCTTACAAAGAATAAGTCCAGGGGTCGATTTGCTCGACTAAAGGCGGTGCTCCAGCATGGCCGCAGTCAAATGACTGAAACAAGTAAAAGAGTAAAAGAGTATATTTAGCGCGTCATTCTACCGACTTTTCTTATATTCCTCTCAGTACCAAATTGAAAATATAACCATTTGAAGCTTTTCCAAGAACATTATTTTGTTTTAAGATCTTTGATACCTTTGATGCAAAATCTATCCACGACTTTTTTTCCACATTTCTCGAATCTGGATATTCTATTTCCCTGCTCTCTAATTGGTTCCCTACATTTCCAGCCTCTTTTTCATTTCATCATGGGTTATACCCTTGTTTTGCTTCAGGCTATATGTTTCTCTGAGCGAAGGCCTTCCTCTCTCAGCTCTTGTAGGTTTTGAATTGTCATTGATTCTTCTGTAGGTTTGCTTTTTGGAGTGTTGGCCCTACGCAAAGCCATGCCTCTGAGAAGCGGTTGTCCATATTAATCTGGCCTCTATTCTTTGACTTGTCTAGCATGGGAGGCTTGCACTCCTCTGGCATAGCTCTCAGGGTCATTGAAGCATACAAGCTACCACACCGCAACAAGAGCTGGAGCTTGTTGCGAATCCAAGTACATTACATTACTGGGACCTATTTAATCGATATATATGAATGGTTGACAACCTGGGTAGAAATATTGTGGTAAAGATTCTGCCAGCTCGCCGCCTTGTCTGCGCATATATTGGCCAGTAATACATCTGTTTGCACGTGTAAGTGTGTATGATGCGACACACGTATATTAGTGCATGCTACAATATAGATAGATAGTGTATGCGTACAGGCATTTGTATGACCGAGATCGAGTATGTTCGGGTGTTTAAGGGCACATTTGTTTATGTATAAGTGTATGTCTGTATATGCGTGTGTGCATGTTTCATGTAAATGTGTGTGTATGTGTATATGTATGTGTATGAGTTTTTGCATGCTAGTATATTAGTTGTATGTGTATGACTGCAGGTGCGTGTGTGCATATGTGTGTATATGTGTGTGTGTTCATATGTGTGTATATGTGTGTGTTCACGTTAGTGCGTGAATGTGGGCGGGTGTTCGTGCATGTGTGTGTGTTTATGTGCATTCGCGCGCGCGTGTGTGCGTGTGTGTGTGTGTGTGTGTGTTTGTGTGTGTGTGTATGTATTTGTGGGTGTGTGTGTATTTGTGAGTATGTGCGTGTGCTTGTGTGTATGTGTGTATTTGTGAGTGTGTGTGTGTGTGTGCTTGTGTGTATGTATTTGTGAGTGTGTGCGTGTGTGTGCTTGTGTGTGTGTGTGTGTGTGTGAATATGTGTGTATGTGTGTGTGAGAGTGTGTGTGTATTTGTGAGTGTGTATGCTTGTGTGTTGTATGTGTGTATTTGTGAGTTTGTGTGTGTGTGTGTGCGTGCGTGCGTGCGTGTGTGTGTGTGTGTGTGTGTGTGTGTGTGTGTGTGTGTGTGTGTGTGTGTGTG
>NC_068986.1:28217278-28221856 GCF_001194135.2 Octopus bimaculoides | reverse complement strand
TAGATAGATAGATAGATAGATAGATAGATAGATATATTTAACGTGTATATATATAGATAGATAGATAGATAGATAGATAGATAGATAGACATGTACACATATGTACATGTATACACACATGCTTATATTCATAGATATAAATGTGTTTATATATATACATACACACATATGTCTGTGTATGTGTATACATTTATACCTATACATATATAATATACATATTCATACATATAGAGATAGCTAAACAGACAGACGCACAGACAGACACACAGACAGACAGACAGACAGACAGACAGACAGACAGACAGACAGACAGACACACAGACAGACAGACCGACAGACAGATAGATAGATAGATAGATAGATAGATAGATAGATAGATAGATAGATAGATATTTATAAATGCAAAAATAAAAATGGAAGCCGCGCTCCAGCATATACTTGTCCGGTCTACGACTTTTAAAATACCCGTTCCTGTCCGTTCACCGAATTCAGCAACGTTGACCCTGGTTAGTGCTGAGATGGATGAAAGCTTAGAAAACCTGTGAGGTAATATATGCATGTTTGTTTTTCAGAACGTTGCACGGCCATTGTTGAAGGACCGAAATAAATAAAGAAATTAATGTATACATTGGTGTCTATGAAGTTCAGTTCTTTTATTTCCACACGATCAGACTGGTTTTTATTTTTTGTTTTTGTGTTTTCTTTAATCGTATTTCATTTTCGGAGAATTCATGGTTTTTCTGGTCATCATCTCTTCTTAGTTGGTGTTAGGGATCTTTTTTAAAACGGGGGCCACATTTTTCATTAACGAAACACTTTGAAACTTGGAACACCGGTAGAATGTGTCATATAAAACATCTTTTTCTCTTAGTCTTCTTTAAAAAAAAAGAAATCCCTAAGTTATTCCATGTTAAAGTTGTCGTATTTCTGTAATTTCAACCAATCACTGACGTCCATTCAGCCGATATACATTAAGTGCCGACTACATAAACAAACGATTCTGAAACAATTCTATCGGTGATAGGGTTAGGGTTAGGGTTAGGGTAAAACAGCAAATTTAAAAAGAAAAAAGCAAATAAAACGAAGAAAAAAAAAAAGAAAATGAAAAAAGAAAATTTAAAATGAAAAAAGCAAATAAAACGAAGCTATGGCTTAATCAGCCAAAGGAGTAAATGTAAACAACTGAATACTTGTCAGTGACTGGTTGAAATTATCGAAATAAGACAATTTTTTACATGAAATAAATTCGAATACAAAAATATTTTTTTGTTCTATAACACAAAATAGATAAGTATACGAAGTTTGAAAGTCTTTCGGTACCAAAAACACTACGTAAAACATTAATGAAAAATGTGGCCCCCGTTTTAAAAAAGATCCGGTGTTAGTACTAACTGAGTGGCCTGGTTGCTCAACCCCTCTCCTGAAGAGGAGATAATTGCAGAAAACCATTCATTTATCTTGTGTGTTATTTAACGTACATTTATTCGTCTGAAGTGACGATCAAGTAAATAAATATTTTATGAAACATAATTAATTTCTCAAACTTTGACTCTCAGTTGATTGTGTGGTCTAGAATATATCCTGTAATTTTCTCCCTATCCTTTCATGTTGTTGTTGTTGCTGCTATTTTGTTAACCCCACTTGCCAAGTAGACCTAGAGTACGTTACTTGAACCTTCCAAAGGAAGTAAGGATGTTAGCAATTAGATGTAAATTCAGAGGAACATAACGTGCTGAACATAAAAACAACACTGTGTGTGGTATTTGCCTATGTATGCATGTGTGTGTGTATATATGCAAATATGTGTGTGTGTGTGTGTGTGTGTGTGTGTGTGTGTGTGTGTGTGTGTGTGTGTGTGTGTGTGTGTGTGTGTGTGTGTGTGTGTGTGTGTGTTTGTATGAATGTATATTGTTTTTCTTAACACATACACTAAGATACTCAATAACATCTCCACATACTAAAAAAAAACCTGCATACGTTTAAAAGAACGTGTTTGTATCACTGCGTGATCTTGTTACGAACAGTTGCATTTTGTGTCGTAACTAACGGAAACATAATCCGGCAAATGTAAAGGTAAACAATCATAAATATATAGAGATGAAAAAAAAAGTTAAAATATAAGAAACCCCCGCGTTACGGTCATCTTGGCATACGAGAATTCACGCTTATGGGATTTTAAATTATGATCATTAGTTTTGAGATATGGTCAACAAATTCGCTCTCAGAGTAAGAGATAAATTTTAAGAATTAAAAATCTCACTTCTTAACCAAAAGTTCGCTTCTAGGCGTTTTCGCAAAGATCAAAGTACTTAACAATGTGAAAAACTATGTGTGAACGCGTGTACTTGTGCGTGCATGTAGAGGTATGTACGTGCATGTGTGCGTGCGTGTCTATGTGCGTGTGTGTGTGTATGCGAGTGATTTTGCATGCATCATTATGAATACGGTGATGAGGTGGAACTTTTCGTTGTAAATTCGTGTGTGTGAGTGTGTGTGTGTATGTGTGTGTGTGTGTGTGTGTGTGTGTGTGTGTGTGTGTGTGTGTGTGTGTGTGTGTGTGTGTGTGTGTGTGTGTGTGTGTGTGTGTGTGTGTGTATTTTAATGATTCAAGAAGAATATGTATGTATCTATCTATCCATTTACAGATGTGAATATGAAGGTGTGTGGCTTAGTGGTTAGGCTTATGTCCTTACGACCGTACGTTCGACGCCTGGCGATGCGTTGCGTCCTTGAGCAAAATACCTTATTTCACCTTGATCCAGTCCATTCAGATGGCAAAAATGAGTAGTACCTGTAATTCGAAAGGGCCAGCCTTGTCACGTCCTGTGTCACGCTGAATCTCCTTGAGAAATTAGTTAAGGGTACGCGTGTCTGTGGAGTCCTCAACAAACTTGCACGTTAATTACTGGAGCAAACCGTTCCGTTGATTTGATCAACTGGAACCCGCGTCGTCGTAATCGACTGAGTGCCAGTTTGTTCATTTTTTTCATATATGTAAATATGTGTATGTACACGTGCATGCGTAAAAATGTGTGTATGTATGTCACCGGAACCACCACTATCCAGTTCAGTAGCACGTCCTTTACCAAAAGTTTCTGCGAGGCAAAGTTCACAAAATTCCCCATCACCCGTGTAAGGTTTTGCATTAGTTACTATTTCGTATTCTGAGTTGTATGAACTCTTCGTGGTTTTCATGCCCCAAATAGAGGTTGAAAGAACTAGTGTTTATAATAGAGATGTATCTAAGAATGTGCATTGGCTGTATCCGGTTTTGAAGGGGTTAGTAACGAGGTCGATGTGATATTTGGTAAAGTTGGTAGTGTTCCTTTTACTTTGATAAACAGCGTCTTCAGTTAAACAGTGAGGATTGGTTTAAAGTGAAGATAGGCTGCGACAATGCAGTTATTTTTAGGCATAGGTGGATCATTAAAGCAATTGAGTTTCGAAATGGTACTGACGGAAACTATGGATAAGGCAAGATTAGATATCGTGGAATTAAAAATATACAGTATTATTTTATAATATTTATGTCAGGAGGGGAATGTTTCCTGAACAAATAATTTAGTTTTAGGGTACCTACATCCAAGTTAAAGTTTCGATTATACCAGGAAATGTTACGCTTTCTAACCCAATGGTTAGGCTTTGATTCGTTATAGTTGATTGTTCCCTTGAAGCTGTACATGTTAATGCATAGTAATAATAGGGGAAAATATTCATTAAAAATCTAGTTAAAGGCTAATGACTTTATGTGATCCATTTTAACTTGGTCTTCCGAAAATTCGAGGCAATTTCAGTTCTCAAAATTTGTTTTACTTCCCTTTTGTTACTAATATTATTTGGAAATGCTTGAAAGTCACACCTTCCCATTTTCTTTAAGCCGTTCAGATATAACTACTATTCCTATTCTCAAAGAAACTAAGAATGATTCTTTGGTATTTCTTTTCAACGCTACTTTTCTACTCAATTTATTACGCTCTCTTTTAGTGCTTCTCCTTATTTCTTTTTGCTTTTTGTTCTTCGTCTCTTCAAATACTTACTTTATATTCCTTTATTGCACTATCAGAAATCTCTATTTCTTCTTCATCTTCGTCTTCCTATCATTCCTGCAGTCCTAATGGAAAACTAGCAAGCAGCATATATTGCCAGTGGCTATTAATGATCAACGAATCATTTCGATATAACAGAAAGAATAAGAAGGCAATGACAAAAATATATAATAAGATTAAAAATGAAAAAAACTCAAACATAAATGAAAAGATAAAAATATAAAAAAAAATTCGATAAAATGTAAATTAAAACATCCAAACTACAATGAAACAAGAAATATATGTATGTGTGTGTGCGTGTGTTTGTGTATGTGCGCACGCATGCTTGTGTGCCTGCAAAAATATATGTGTGCGTAAATATGTACGTATATATGTATATAGGCATGTCTGTATGTATATATGTATTTTATATATATACGTATACATGCACACACATACACACACACACACACATATATATATATATATATGTATATGTATATACATATGTATGTATGTATATATATATATATATATATATATATATATATAT
>NC_068986.1:28208492-28211697 GCF_001194135.2 Octopus bimaculoides | reverse complement strand
TATATATAATATAATATAATATAATATATAATATAATATAATCTAAATTATATATATATATATATATATATATATATATATACACATTTATGTATGCATGGATGTATTCATGTATATATATATATATATACATACATATACATATATATATATATATATATATATATATATATACACACACACACATACGTATTGACCTACACTTATTTGATATCTCTCTATATCTGTATCTGTATACATATATATTTACACACACACACACAGATACATACGCATACATATCTATATACATATCTATACATATATCTATATATACATATGTAGATAGATAGATAGATAGATAGATAGATAGATAGATATATAGATAGATAGATAGACACACACGTAAACTGAGAAGACTATATTATGCAGCTTTACTTAAGAATCATAAAGCAGATTACAGATTAGATTACAAAATGGAATTTAAAAAATGAACGTAAAGAAACTAGGAACTGCAAAAACAAAAACAAAATGATAACAAATATCATCCGCAACAAGAAGAAGAAATATTACTACAACAACAACAACACCAACAACAAAATCAATATTGAAATGAACGCAAATAAGCGCAAAAATAAAATAAAATAAAGCATGTACAGAATGAGATGGTATTCTTCATTAAAAGAAGGTTTTATCACACAAACTAAATGTTTTAACTGTTATCATAGAATAGTGTTTCTTAACCATTTTTTAAACCTCTGGACACTTTGATTTATATTTTACTCGGGTGGACCCTCAGGGCCATTCGAGGTTTTTAAAAACACCATTATATTTTTAGAATAAGATATTATTAGGAATTCCCTTAAGGCGGCGAGCTGGCAGAATCGTTAGCACGCCGGGTGAAGTATTTATGCGGCATTTCGTCTGTCTTCGTGTTCTGAGTTCAAATTCCGTCGAGGTCGACTTTGCCTTTCATCCATTCGGGCTGGATAAGTTAAGTGCCAGTTGCATACTGGGGTCGATCTAATCGATTTACTCCTTCCCCTGAAATCGCTGTCCTTATGCCAAAATATTATATCAATGCTATTGAGGATTTATTAAGGCAGTGAGCTGACAGAACTGTTAGCATGCCGAGTGAAATACATAGCGGCATTTCGTCCGTCTTCATGTTCTGGGTTCAAATTATGCCGAGATCCACTTTGTCTTTCCTCCTTTCGAGGTCAATGTTGAACGCTTGGAATGAGCGTAAGTTGAACGCCTGGAATGATATTATCGACGTAGCTCATCTCACGAAGTTGCTGACCTAGTGCCAAAATTTGAAATTAATATTACTGGGAATTATGTAAAAAGGAAAAACAATATTCAAATATTTTGTGTATTATAGAAATATAACCAACTTATTGCTCATAAATTGTAACGATAAAATCTTATATGGATTCACAAGGATCATACGGACCCTTGTTTTGAACTATTGCTATAGTAGCATTAGCAAAGCCTGTTTCATCAACAAAGCCTGTTGATGAAAACATCGGGCCCAGTTTGGCCCAGAAATCTGGTCTTGTGGTGGTAACTTACGGGGATGTTAACAAACCAACACCGGTTGTCAGGTGGCGTGGCAGACCACAACACATGCACACACACACACACACACACACACACACACACACACACATACAGCCACCCATCCACGCACACGCACACATGTATACACGATGGATTCCATTCTACACAGTTTTCGTCTACCAAATTCATTTACAAGGCTTTGGTCAGCCATGAGCTATTGTAGAAGACACTCACCCAAGATGCCGTGCAGTAGAACTGAACCTAAAACCGTACGGTTGGAAAGTGAGCTTCTTAATCAGAAATCCTGCACCCATAGAAGTTTCACAATATTATTAACCTCCGGGGAGATTCGAACACTCGACCTCCGCCCTACGAGTCTTGAAATTTTTAAATTAGTTTCGCCTGGATTAAGAACATGTGCCCATAGCCATCGCAGACAGGGTGCAGTGCGGTTAAGATTTTCTTTTGAACAGTTGCAAGACAATGGGGACAAGAAAAACGGAATAGTTCGAGGTTGGCAGAATCGTTAGCACGCTGGACAAAATGCTTAACGGTATTTCGTCCGTCTTTACATCCTGAGTTCAAATTCCGCCGAGGTCGACTTTGCCTATCATCCTTTCGGGGTCGGTAAAATAAGTACCAGTCAAATACTGGGATCGATGTGATCGACTTCGCTCCATCCTCAAAAACTGCTAACCCTGTGCCAAAATTTGAAACCATTATTTTCCCTATTTAAGGCGACGAGCGGCCAGAATCGTTACCACACCGGACAAAATGCTTAGCAGCTTTTGCTTCGGCTCTTTATACTCTTAGCTCAAAATATGCCGAGGTCGATTTTGTGTTTTATTACTCCAGGGTCGATAAAATAAATACGCATTGAGCACTGGAGTCTATATAATCGATTTTCCGCTCCTCTCAAAATTCTTGGCCTTGTGCTAAAATTAAAGAATAATTTTTCCTGTTATTTTTTTCTTCCTCAATTGCTAGCCACAAACTAGAGTCAATGCTATCGACAAACCTCGATTCACAAATTTCGGGCTTAGTACCAATGTTAGAAACATCTTCCCACCTTTCGCTAGATACATATTCCTTAATGTTAATGTTCAGGATGCCAATGTTTAATTAATAATGTTATGCAAAAATTTATGTTGTATACAAGAGTACATTTCTTTCAGCATAAATACGTAGAGGCGAAGCGTAGGGATGATGATTTAATAAACTGAACGAAATACAGGGGAAAATCATTTAGAAACACCACTCCGGATAGTTCTAAGCGTTAAGTGAATAGTCGAATACAGAAGTGAAAGTAAGAAATAAGTAAATATCAAGAATTGAGAGGCACAAATCAGGATTTAAGTAAGAAAAAATGCCAGAATCAGGTCAGAGTCAGAACTGATTTCATTGCAATGTTTACAACAATAGTTTAGCCAACTATGTATTATCAGATTTGTTAAGTACCATCATTCTTTTTCCATTCTTCCCATTTTTTTTTCTGTTATTCTTTCTCTCAGTATTTTTTCTTTTTTCTTATTGATTCGTTTTTTTACCCAACATAATTCTATACATGATATATATATACATATATATACATACATACTTACATACATATACTCATATATAAACATACGCACATGTATGTATGTATATATATATATATATATAT
>NC_068986.1:28202174-28208138 GCF_001194135.2 Octopus bimaculoides | reverse complement strand
TATATATATATATATGAAATGTGTAATTCGTATAATTCTTCTTTCGCCATTTTGCTTATTTTTTTCTTATCTTATATATGTTTTTTTCCTTCTTTTTCTGTCTCTTTTATTTATTTATTTATTTATTTATTTTGGTTTCTGTATCCTTTTTCTTCTCCACGTATATTTCTGCCAGGAATCATCCCATTGTTGCTAGTAAATGATATAACACAGACAGTTCTCATTACTAGCAAAACAGCCCTTGTCAGTATGTGTGTGTGTGTATGTGTGTTTGTATAGAAAGCAATGGCATGCGTATATATAATAATGTTTGTATGTGTGTGTTTGTTAAAAAATGTGTGTGTGTGAATGTGTGTGTGCGTGCGTGTAAAAGAGTATGTGTATAAAATAGTGTGTTTGTGAGTATGTGTATGTAACACAGTGTGTATGTGTGTGAGTGCGTGTATGTGTGTGTTAGAAAATGTGTATGTGTAAAATAGGATGTAATTGTGAGTGTGTGTGCATTTAAAACAGTGTGTAGGGGAGTGTGTGCGCGTTTAAAAGAGTGTGTGTGTAAAATAGTGCTTGTGAGTATGTGTGTGCATGTAAAATAGTGTGAGTGTGGGGTGTGTTTATGAAATAGTGTGTATGTGCAAAATAGTGTGTGTTTGTGAGTATGTGTGTATGTAAAACAGTGTTTGTGTGTGTGTGAGTGCGTATAACTGTGTTTGAGCGTGCGCTCATGTGTATGAGGGCGTGTATAAGAGTATTTGTGTGCGCATAAACACATGTGCATAAAGTGTGTGCGTTTGTGAAGGGGAAAGAGGGGGAGAGAGAGGAAAAAGTGAGAGAGAGTGAATAGTTGTGTATCTATGTATGCATGTATGCGTATATGTGTGTATGTATGTATGTATGTATGCATGTACGTATGCATGCATGTATGCATGTATGTATGTATGTATGAATGCATGTATGTATGTATGAATGCATGTATGTATGTATGAATGTATGTATGTATGTATGTATGTATGTATGTATGTATGTATGTGTGTGTGTATATTATCAAGGGATTGATATTCAACAAAGATACAAAGCTCCACAGAAGGAATTTGGATAATAAAACCAACGTTACATTTTAAACGTGAAAAAAAAGTTTTGCAAACCTTTATCGTTCCACTTACAAATTATATTCGTAATGTGCAAATCAGTTGGAGCATTGGGGTCGAATTAATCGACTTACCCACTCCTGGAAATTACTGGCATTGTGCCAAAATTTGAAGCTAGTATATATATGTGTGTGCGTGTCTTATATATATATATATATATGCATTTTGCCAGGCGTGTTAACGATTCAACCAGCTGGTCGCCTATCCCTAATGTAATATTCGTTTCATATTTTGGCACAAGGCCAGCGGTTCCAGAGTGGCGGTAAGTCGATTACTTTATCCTTAGTGCACAATTGGTGCTTATTTTATCGACACAGAAAGGATGGAAGGTAAAGCAGATCCGGGTGGAGTCTGAACTCAAAACCCAGAACATAAACACGGACGAAATGCCGCTAAACATTTTGCTTGGCACTGTCACAGTTCTGCTAACTCGCTACCTTAATATACCCACGTATATTAAGGTGGTGAGCTGGCAGAATCGTTAGCACGCCGGAAGACATGCTTAGCGGTATTTCATCTGCCGTTACGTTCTGAGTTCAAATTCCGTCGAGGTCGACTTTGCCTTTCATCCTTTCGGGGTCGATTAAATAAGTACTAGTTACGCACTGGGGTCGATATAATCGACTTAATCCGTTTGTCTGTCCTTGTTTGTCTTCTCTGTGTTTAGCCCCTTGTGGGCAATAAAGAGATAAGAAACGTTAGCACACCGGGCGAAATGCTGAGCGGTATTTCGTCTGGCTTTACATTCTGAGCTCAAATTCCGTCGAGGTCGACTTTGCCTTTCATCCTTACGGGCTCGATAAATCAAGTACCAGTCACGTACTGGGATCGATCTAATCGACTGGCCCCTCCCCCAAAATTTCTGGCCTTGTGCCTAGAGTAGAAAAGAATATACCCACGTTTATATTGATGATAATTAAATACCTGTATTGACTTATTGATAGCAAAAAGTAAATACAGATAATTACTTATTTCTGTCAATAACCTTTAGTAAATTTAATAAATCTCATATAGTTCTTCAAATTAGTGAAATTATGCAATTCATAATTATAACTTTGTTTGTATTATTACTTACACCTGTAATTATCCGATAATCTTATTTCATCGTTTTATCTTTTCCCTATCTACGTCAATTTTAACTATAATTATACCGTAATTACATGTATGTATGAGTGTATGCATGTATATTTATATGTGCACATATGAATGGATAAGAGTATATATACCTACGTGTGTGTGTGTGTGTGCGTGTGTGTGTGTGTGTGTGTGTGTGTGTGCGTGTGTGAATATTCATATGAATATTTTAACAGTATATTTATGCAACTATATAATTGTATATAATTAATTATATAGTGTGTGCTGGTGCATGTGTGTGTGTATGTGCGTGTGTATTTGTGTGCGTGTGTGTGTCTATGTGTGTGTACGTGTGGTGCGTGTGTGTGTCTATGTGTGTGTACGTGTGAGTGAGTGTATGTGTGTGCATGTGTGTGTGTGTGTGTGTGTGTGTGTGTGTGTATGTGTGTGTGTGTGTACAAAAATACAGAGAGATTGAGATGTGTGCATTTGTATCTTCCATCTTTTGCTTGTTTCAGTCATTGGGCTGCGACCATGCTGGGGCACAACCTTGAAAGGTTTAGTCAAACAAATCGGCCCGCAGCAGTTATTTTGTAAGTCTGGTACTTTTTCTATCAGTCTCTTTTCCCGAAACCACTAAGTTACGGGGACGTAAACAAACCAACACAGCTTTTCAAGTGATGGAGCGAGGGCACAAACACAAATACACACACACACACGCACGTACACACGCATATAGGTACACGACGGGCTTCTACACAGCTTCCGTCTACCAAAATCACTCGTAAATCATTGGGTCGGCCCGAGTGGGTTGAACCCGAAACCGATTAATTGCAAACCGAGCTTTTAATCATACAATCAGGCACAGTCAATTATATATCTGTCTATACGTAAGTGCACGTATGTGGGCATGTAGGTATGTGTGTACATGAAGGATTCTAGATTTTATTTACGAGCCTCATGTACAGTAATCTCTTGACTATCACGGGTGTTACGTTCCCAAACCCCCGCGATAAGTGAAAATCCGCGAAGTAGAAACAGAACTATACTGTATTTTTTTATTATTATCTTTATAATTTGCATATATTTATTTTATTATAAATGCAAAACATCACAATGGAGGAATTGACGTAAGCTTAAATAATAAACCACGTTAGGTGAACCGCGATAGGTGAACCGCGATATGGCGAAGTATTACTGTATTTCATAACCACACATTTAGCTTCACTCCGAATAGGTAGACACCGGGTTACGAAACTCGGTTTATCCGTCAGTGGACAGAAAATATAATTTACATAACAGGTTTCAAATTTTATTTGACTCTTAATTATCGGTTACCCGTGTCTCTTCAAATGGGTAACAGACTAATCTATGTTAGGGTGGAGAGCTGGCAGAATCGTAAGCACGCCGGGTGAAATGCTCAACGGTGTTTCGTCTGCCGTTACGTTCTGGTCGACTTTGCCTTCCATTCTTTCGGGGTCAATCAAATAAGTACTAGTTACGCACTGGGGTCGATGTAATCGGCTTAATCCTTTTGTCTGTCTTTGTTTGTCCCCTCTATGTTTATCCCCTTGTGGGCAATAAAGAAATAAACACACTAATCTATGTTACCCTCGAACAGAACTAAGTTGGTGTACCTGATTTGCATAACAATGCAAGCGATGACAACGTGAATAAATTGATTACACCAGAACTATTTTCAACCAATGTGTGAGAAGAAATATAAGGTAAACTTAACAGCATGTATTTTGCATAACCACATATATTAAAGTCCGATAGAAAGTAAACACTACAATTAAATTTTTTCTAGGGATTTTTCTCTCTGTGGCCAGAGAGCGATATGACTAGTTTCGAGCTTTATTGATCCAATATCAGTGATTGTTACTCATTCATGTTCATAAAAACAATAGTAGCTTTTATCCACACAATCTACTCTCGTCTGTTGTTGTTGTTGTTGTTGGCACGACGTCGAGGGTTCCAGTTGATCCGATCAACGGAACAGCCTGCTCGTGAAATTAACGTGCAAGTGGCTCAGCACTCCACAGACACGTGTACCCTTAACGTAGTTCTCGGGGATATTCAGTGTGACAAGGCTGACCCTTTGAAATACAGGCACAACAGAAACAGGAAGTAAGAGTGAGAGAAAGTTGTGGGGGAAGAGTACAGCAGCGTTCGCCACCATCCCCTGCCGGAGCCTCGTGGAGCTTTAGGTGTTTTCGCTCAATAAACACTCACAATGCCCGATCTGGGGACCGAAACCGCGATTCTATGACCGCGAGTCCGCTGCCCTAACCACTGAGCCATTGCGTCTCCACAACTCTCGTCTACATAGGCACTTAAAACAATTCACTAAAGTATGAACCAGATATTTTAAAGTCACTGATAGAAGGTAAACACTACAGTTAGATCATAAGGATTTCTCTCTCTGTGGCCTGAGATCGATATAACTAGTTTCGAGTTTTATTGATCCAACATCAATGACCGTCATTCGTTCCTGTTCATAGAAAGAATAGTAACTTTATTCACACAGTCTGTTCACGTCTACATAAATACTTGAAGCAATTTGCGAAGGCATGACATTTGTTAGCAATCCATACTCGTTCGCCAGTGACGGTCGGGTGTACTGTAAATACAACATTGATCAAAGCATAATTCTGTTTCTTTTACCATCGTGGCATGTACTTTCGAAGGCAATTTAGCAGCAGATCGGACTACCGAGTAATGAGACTCTCCTCAGGAGCGATCCCATGAATTTTTCGAAAGGAGTGCACAAGCTCAGAAGGGAATACAAAATTCCAGGAGAAAAGAGCGTAATAACATTATTTAGAAGGGCGCACTTCTTTTCTTGAGGGAGACATTGCCCTTCAGGCCTCCCACTGAGTCTGTTCTTGCTCGTTAGGTCGTCAAACCATTTGGTTCACCAATGTAGGGTGGGGAACATACATCGAACATTATTATAGCCGTTGTTATTTTCGTTTTCCAATTACTATTATACAATGTGTTTATTTTTATAATTATATTATTTTTAATTCACTACTTTATTATTTTTTTCTGTTTCTTTTCTATGTTTGTGTGTTGTTGGGCGTTTTTGTGTGTGTGTTTTTTTTAAATTTAACTTTTTACTTATTTTTGATGCCTTTACAATAGTTGTTATTGATGGGGTTCCTTATTGTTACTATCTTGGTAGTGTTGTCATTGTTGTTGTTGTTGTTGCTACTGCTACTGCTGCTGCTGCTGCTGTCTGATTCCTCAATAAAGTTCACTTTTATTATCAATTAGAGTCTGAAATATTATCTGATTCCAAACTGGAGCGCTTGTTTGAAGATTGCATCAAAACAAACTGCAAACACACACACACACCGCACACATACGCACACACACACACACACACACACACACACACACTTACACACACGAAACCACTGTACACATATACACACAAACACCGCACATACACACACAAATAAACAAGCACACACACACAGACAAGACATGAAATATAGAAAAAAATTATATTCGAAATAAAGCATAAAAGAAAATCAAAACAATGAAGACATGTTACAAATATGAAAGAAAAAGAAAGAAAGAAAGGAAGAAAGAAAGAAAGAAAGAAAGAAAAAGAATTGTGTGTAGGGGAATGTAATGACAGACAAAAGAGTTTCATCCATCACAGGAAAATCAAACGAAAACAGAAAAGCAATGAAATAATAAATAAATAAATAAATAACACTTCCAGTAAGAACCA
>NC_068986.1:28199495-28201238 GCF_001194135.2 Octopus bimaculoides | reverse complement strand
CTGAAAGGGGAGCTTGACAAAATTAACTAAATTAGCAGAGAATAATGGTTTAATATATTTTTTTTTTTATATAATTAAGATCTAAACTGTTAATATATGAATGCGAAAGAGATAGTTGAATAAATGTAAACCTACTTTTGGGCCACTCTGCGTACAGTAATCCCTCAATTATCGCGCGTGTTACGTTCCAAAACCCTCCGCGACAGGTGAAAATCCGCGAAATAGAAGCAGTACTTAGTCTCTATTTTTTTTTATTATGTTTATAATTTGTATATGTTTATTTTATTATAAATGCAAAACAACACCACGGAGGAATCGACGTAAGCTTCAATAATAAACCACGATAAGTGAACCACGATATGTGAGGGATTACTGTATCACGACACATTCAGTTATAGTACTCAATCGAATCTTCTACTCTATACCGACATTTAGTTCTAGCATTTCTGCCCTGGTGCTACCACTTCCATCACTAAATCGTCCATTCCACTCACTCTATTTAGTCCCAATGGCGAGTCTGCCGTTTCACTGCTACCATTAATTCTCGTTCCCTCTTAAATCCTCCACGCAGCTGCTCTTAATATATACAAAATAATCCTTTCTATTATTGGCACAAGGCCTAAGATTTTTTTTTTTTTTTTTTTTTTTTAGAGGAGGGGACTAGTTGATTTCATCAACCCCAGTGCTCAACGGATACTTATTTCTTCGGCCCCGAAAGAATGGAAGACAAAGTCGACCTCAACGGAATTTGAACTCACAACGTAAAGATGGACGAAATATAGCTAAGCATTTTGTCCGGCGTGGTAGTGATTCTGCCAGCGCGCCGCATTAATATTTACAAAATAACGGTTTCAAATTTTAGAAAAGGGCCAGTACTTTTTGAGGGGAGGGGTCCAACCGATTGTATCGACCCTCAGTACTCAACTGGACTTTATTTAATCAACCCTGAAAGGATAAAAAGCAAAGTCGACCTTGGCGGGATTTGAACTCAGCACGTAAAGACGGACGAAACGTCGCTAAGCATTTTGTCCTGCGTGCTAACGATTTTACCAACTCGCCACCTTATATGCGCAAAATGGGCCCGGTTTCCCGGTTTCGATGGCGCATGTCCATCGCAGCGTTACTCATTTTTGCCAGCTGAGTGGACTGGAGCAACGTAAAATGAAGTGTTTTGCTCAAGGACAACGCGTCGCCCGGTCCAGGAATCGAAACCATAATCTTACGATCATGACACCCTAACCAATAAGCCACGTGCATCCACATTGAACAGTATACATAGCGGTATTTATTCTGACTATCGACGGTCTGAGTTCAGATCCCACTGTGGTCTATGCGACTGACGCGCTTAAACCTGTCTTGAAATGTAAAAAGGACGTCAGTAAATACCGTAAGGTATTTTGTTCCAACAAGCAATCGTCCTCTCCCTCCATCACCCTCAGGTTTACTAATAAATGCTAAAATGTAAAAAACGAAAAGCCACACATACATGAGAGGGTGCTGAAAAGTTCCTGGCTTTGGGTAAAAGAAAATACAGGAGGATCAATTAGTTATGATTTTATTAAACATATTCCCCTCTTAGATCCACACGCTTATCGCAGAAGCCCTTCAGTTTTTCTAAGCCCTGTAAAAGAACTCAGAAGGTTGGGCCTCCAACCAGGTCTTTCGAGACACCCTTAAAGCCAAGAAACTTTCAGCACCTCCTCGTACATACGTACCCAAATATAAGTAAACACACATGTATAT
>NC_068986.1:28194244-28199037 GCF_001194135.2 Octopus bimaculoides | reverse complement strand
CTGATGCTTTATTTATCGACTCGGAAAAAATAAAAGGTATAATTGATCTCAGTGGATTTGAACCCAGAACGCAAAGAAGCGAAACAAGGTATTTTTCTATCACTTTAACGATTCTGCCAATCAGCTGCACATTTTGTGGGAGAGTGGAGTCAATGATTCCAAACTCGGTACTTAATTGGTGTTTCATTCTATTCAACCAGGAAGGTTAAAATATTCACTGCCTTCGCAATGGCCATTTCTTTAGCCCAAGCATGGACAACCTTTTTAGAGAAGCGAGCCGCATGAGACACGGCTCATCATCGAGAGAGCCGCACAACTAAAAAAAAACAAAAAAAAACAAGGTAATTTTTCGTTAGAAAGTCTCGCAGTTTGCATGCAGCCCACGAGCTACAGTTTTCCCGTGACAGGTTTAGATCGTGAGTTCACAGCTTTCACAGAATCTGAATTCATTTCCTAAAAGTACATCTTTAAATACTGCAAGGCATTTTTTTTCCCCAAGTACTCTCCTGCTTTGTCACTCTATCACCCATGGTAACACTAATATTAACAATAGTAATATAGAAAACAACAACAACAACAACAATAACAATGATAACAACAATATTAGATGAGATATAACAATATCAAAACCAAACCCAACGTAACTATTACTACAAAGATATTTCAAACAGTTAAAGAACTAAAGAGAACATTTATCAAATTACAAAGCGACAATAACCGAAAAAAAATATAAAGGAAGACGCGAAATAAAATAGGAATAAAATAGAAAAAAAAATAGAAATAGAAATAAAATAAGATAAACAGTAAAATATTAAAATGGTAGAAATAAAAATAGAAGAAGAGGAAGAAAAACAAGGAAAACGGTTCAGTGTTATTTATTATGATTATTGTTATTAAATCTAGGGAGAGATGGTAGAGCACATATTCCTTTGAAAAGTATCATAACCTGGTAGAGGAGAGGTGTGGTATGGATGAATGGGGGAGGTTAATGCGGTAAAAGAAATGAAGGAAAGAAGGAAGGAAAAGAACGAGAGAAAGAGAGAAAGAAAGGGAGAAAGAATGTAAGGGAAGAGGAATGAAGTAAGATGGACGATTAGATAAATGTGAAAAAAAAAAGGAAAAAGGGAAAAAATGGAATTAAAAAATGAAAGGAAGAGAGGAAGAATGAGAACAGAGGGAGACAGGAAATTTTCTGTGGAGAAGAAATAGATGAAAGATTGAAACAAAGAATTTATGGAAAAATAAAGAAATATAAAAGGTGATGATGAAAATAGGCATACAGAAAGAAAGACATACGGACAGATGGAAGGAATAATATGATGAAGGTAAAAGTAAAACGTATGGATTAGGAGTGAGGGTGGGGCTTGTAAAACGCTAAAAGAAAATCCTTTTCTACTCTAGGCACAAGACCCGAAAATTTGAGGGAGGGGACCAGTCGATTAGATCGACCCTAGTACGCAACTGGTACTTAATTTATCGAGCCCGAAAGGATGAAAGGCAAAGTCGACCTCGGCGGAATTTGGACTCTGAATATAAAGAAAGACAAAATACTGCTAAGCATTTCGCCCGGCGTGCTACCGTTTCTGCTAGTTCACCGCCTTAAAACGAAAGAAACAAACTAAATCAAATTAAAAAAGGGTAGGGGAGAGGAGAAGGTAATAATAGGGAGGAAAGTTCAAGAAAAAATGAATGAAGAGAAAGTAGCAGCAGTTTGAAATGTGAACATTACTAGAGATGAGGGCAGCGTTCGTCTTTCGTGTTTCTGATGTCGGTAAAATTAGAATTAAAATAAATAACCAGTACAAGTTAGTGGGTTGCTTGTATGAGGCTTAGGGATCTGAATGAAATGTCTTGTGGAGTTTGATCCAGCTTCGTCTTCTGCAACGCTTGGGCCGAGTTGTTATTATTGGGACAACGCTTTAGATGCAGTACTCCTGGTGTTTCAAATCAGTGTAGCGAATATAAGCTGCTTTACTCTTATCACGTATTACTTGAAATCTGAGGTTCTAGTATATTCCAATTTGGACGCTGCGTGGTGGTCGCTTTTGTCAACCTGATGGGGTTGTCATTGATGGTGTCCTGGATTTGCTAGGGTCCATTAGCTCTTCCTCAGATTTTGAAAAAGAGGGACACGAATTCCTTTCTTTGTTATTTTAGTTTCTGTCTTTGCTTTTTGTAAGAACTTGGTGATATCCGAGTCGTAGCTGTTGTTGGAGGATAGAGCTATGAACCCAGAATGCATTTTCGTTTTCTACCTCAAGCTATAATCTGCCATGCCGGTACTGCTAATATGTCTAAAAACGAAACGTTGAAATTAAAATTTGGTGCATGCCACGTCACATTACAATAGAGTTTCCCCTCCATTTGCGTTCTAACTCTTGTGAACAATTATCCAGCGCAGTACATACATATATACGTATATATGTGTTTATATGATGTATACATACATACATACATACATACATACATATATATATATATATATATGCACATGAATACATATGTATATATATATATATATATATATATATATATATATATATAGAGAGAGAGAGAGAGAGAGAGAGAGAGAGAGAGAGAGAGAGAGAGAGAGAGAGAGAGAGATACAGACAGACAGACAGACAGACAGACAGGCAATTATGCGGATAAACAAATTAGACACATCAAATGTATCAAATATATTAAATACATCAAACACAAAATATGTATATATGTATTCTCACAAAACGAGAGATGGCAAAAGGTGAAAATCGTCTAATTTGTTCATCCGCATAATTGCCTCTATACTCGCTCAACTTAATTCCTCTTATAGCCCTTTTTTCATCTTGTGGAACGATCCCTTGTAAAGACATTGGAGTCTAAGTCTGAATCTTTTGAGCAATACTAGGTGTCTTCTATACGGAGAATCTCTGGATCTCATCTGTGAACTACAGACATATATGTATGTATGTATGTATGCATGCATGCATGTATGTATATATGTATGTATGTATGTATGTATGTATGTATACAACGATTTCACGTTAGTATCCAGAAAGAAATGTGAACTGAGCGATCTTCGGCGAGAATTCATTGTACTTGATGAAGTAAAGTTTGCATCTTGTTCTCAACACTTCCGGTTCTGACACTCCTACTGCCCTCTACATTTCTGATTGTGCAGAGCCAGACAATCGAAGGAGGAAAACAGAGGAACGAATTCACTCTAGAATATTTCTCATATTCACATGCAACAAAACCTCCGCAAACTTGGAACACTTAAATAAGTATTATCTTAGCTTTAATTAGAATCCTTATCAAGGACAATTACATAGAATCAATGTATGGTACAATACTAACAACAAAACTACGAGAAACCGAGAAACCGAGAAACCAAGAACCATTTAATAAGTTCAGCCCTCCGAGAATGAAGGAGCAGTGAGAGCACAAAAATTAAAACATCCACAGATATCAAGGTATCAAAGGTATACTTTCATCATCAGTTGCCAAACGGATATCATTATAGTTTCGACATCTGTACAATACCGTTCGCTTCTACGGCGTCCACAGCGTTAACAATACAAGTGTTGTTTGAGAAGTGATAGACAAGACGTTATTGACACTATATCACAGGGAGTAAAGAGGACATTCAGCTGGGTTTAAACACAGAACGAAATGGTGGTTAAGTAAATATGGGAAGACACTTTAAACTAGTCTTCCACAAGTTTATAGTCATATTCCTGCACGAGGTAAATATTGATTCTTAGCTGAGACATAAGGTCACAGCTGGAACGACTTTGATCATAAGTCTGTTTGAGCAGGGCCGACTCATGACTAAGCAACAAGTATAATTATCAGTATAATAACAAAAAATAGCTGGTGTTTTATCTTATCTACTTTTGAATCCATGAAAGTCAAGGTCACTCCCAGCCTCGTTTAAACTCGGAAATGATAACATAAGGATGAAAGAGGTGGCCCAGCATTAGGTAAATATTGATTCTTAGCTTAGGCACAATGCCACAAGTGTGGGAGTGTGGTCAAGGAATAATAGGCTGGTTCGGCCCTAGAACTTAATGAGGAGTAATTTATAAGGTTGTATCGATCACAGGGAGGCTCTGGGTGGTCGCACACCCTCCTAGAGAGAGCAGCCACATTTTTACTCCATCTCTACTATACTCAAATCTTAACCGCCTTAACAGTTGCCACCTGCAGCTATCAGAACAATAAGTTTCGTTGTCTGAGATTTACTCACTAAAAACGCTAAACGAAAGGGACTGTCACAACTCGGAACGTATCTGATCATAAGTTTACTCGATCAGAGTCCGGACCAACTCAGGACAAAGCAATAACGACGACAAATACTGATTTATCTTATCTACTCATGAAGGACCGAAGGTCAAGATCGACTCCAAGCCTAGTCTGAATTCAGAGGCGATAACACACAACAGTGAAAGAGGCAACAAAATACCATAAGACATTTAACTACTGCATTCACTCTATCGTTTCATTTACCCTTCCTCACTGCCGCTTCCTTCCCTACATACGTTAAATATTGTTAAGACAAAGTGGTTTAGCGATCGCTTTGATCAGAAATACCGTAGATGTTTAGATTAGTAGAAGCCAAAGAAAATATTGCTTATTCCTTGTTTTATTTATGTTGCTAAATTGTCGTTCATTACTCATTAATTGGTTTATTTAGACAGCGCTATTGATTTAGTATCTATAACTTGTTTCTTTCATTCTTTGTATCGTATGTTCGAATGTGAGTGTGTATGTATACACAGATATACATATATATATATATATATATATATATA
>NC_068986.1:28192791-28193849 GCF_001194135.2 Octopus bimaculoides | reverse complement strand
TATATATATATATATACATATATATATATATATATATATATATACATACACTCACATATATATATATATAGATAGATAGATAGATATAGATATTCACACACATATAGCTATATGGATACATACATACATACATACATATATATATACATATATACATGTATATATGATTTAATGAATGAAAGACAAGTTATAGATATGAAATCAATATTTCTGTACAAATATAGCAATTACTCACACACACACACGCACACACACACACACACACACATACACACACACATATATATATATATATATGTTTATACATGCATATCCGTAAACATACTTATACACCAATGCAAATAAACACGCACAGGCATACACACGCACGCACACATACACACACACACATACACACACAAGGCAAGTGAGTGCATTTTTATCCTAGTCTAGACTCGGTTGGAACGTACCTCGGTATAATGACGATTGCAGCAAAAAAAAAAAAAAATCAAACAGTCACGTGCGATGCGGGAGTTGGGTAGTGTTTCTAAAGGTACCAATTCCAGGGATAATAATTTGGATGAAATGAAAGTGGAGATTTTAAGGGCACAGGTAGTGAGTAATAGGATAATGATTTGGAAAGGGAGCGTGGTATTCCGACTAAAATTTAGATTTTGTTATATTGTAATGTATATTGTAATGTTTTTTTTAATATTTTTTCTTTACGTTCTGAGTTCAAATTCCGCTGAGGTCGACTTTGCCTTTCATTGTTTCGAGGTCGATAAATTAAGCACCAGTCGTGTACTGGGGTCGATCTAATCGACTGACTCCCTCCCCAGAAATTTCGGACCTTGTTCCTGAAGTAGAAAAGAATGTTATTTTATTTTATCTTATTACAAAGGCAACGAATTAGCAAAGAGGTTCACAAACTTTTGGACCACCACCCTCCCCCTATGGTCACATAATACCTTCAGCGCCCCACCCCTATTTTTGTGTATAAAGAAAAATATTAAGGATCTTGTTCAAAACGGGGGCACCAGTATTTTCTTAACGAAACACTTTGAAACTTGGGACACTGG
>NC_068986.1:28190249-28192200 GCF_001194135.2 Octopus bimaculoides | reverse complement strand
TTTTGAGGGAAGGAGCAAGTCAATTAGGGTTAGGGTTAGGGTTAGGGTTAGGGAAAACGAACACACGTGTGTTGCCTCTGCAAAATGTCAGAAGTAATGGAGATTAAATTCGCTTTACACCGTTTAGGAGTAACTGTAAACAGCTGAATACTTGTCAGTGATTGGTTGAAATTATCGAAATAAGACAATTTTTTACATGAAATAAATTCGAATACAAACATTTTTTTCTGTTCTATAACACAAAATAGATAAGTATACGAAGTTTGAAAGTCTTTCGGTACCAAAAAACACTACATAAAACATTAATGAAAACTGGTGCCCCCGTTTTGAACAAGATCCAATATTAATTTTACTAATCTATATATATACTGTGAATCATTTGATATTTAATATTATTATATAATTTGTATGTAACACTATATTATAAATTCATAAGCGTCCCCCAACCCACTGCCTTTCTCCCATTGCCTCTTTTTTCTCTACCACCCCTTTAAACACTAGCGCCCACCTGGACCCTCTCAACGCCCACCGGGGGGCGGTAGCGCCCACTTTGAGAACCTATGAATTAGCAGAATCGGTAGCGTATAGGTCAAAATGCTTAACAGCATTTCTTTCGTTTCTTTACGTTCAAAGTTCAAATTCTGCCGAAGTCAACTTTGTTTTTCATCCTTTCGGAGTTGATTAAATAAGTACCAGTTGCGTAATGGTATCGATGAAAAATTAGAAAACGAAAAAAAAAAGAAGAAAAAAACACGAAGACGAACAGAGGTCGATTTATCCGACAAAACCCTTCAAGGCGGTGTTCCAGCATGGCCGCAGTTTAATTAATGATTCAATCAAATATAAACCAAAGACACACACAGAGGGCTGACTACGTTGAAACAGGGCGAAATACAGTTTGATCACATTTGCGATTTCATTGTGTCAGATTAGAGGCTATAATCCCACGTGCGTGTAATGTGGGGTGAGGCAGTGTTAACGGATGGGATCTTTTTTAAAACGGGGGCCACATTTTTCATTAACGAAACACTTTGAAACTTGGAACACTGGTAGAATGTGTCATATAAAACATCTTTTTCTCTTAGTCTTCTTAAAAAAAAAGAAATCCATAAATTATTCCATGTTAAAGTTGTCGTATTTCTGTAATTTCAACCAATCACTGACGTCCATTCAGCCGATATACATTAAGTGCCGACTACATAAACAAACGATTCTGAAACAATTAACCCTAACCCTAGCCCTAACTCTAACCCTAACCCTAACCCTAGGGTTAGTGTTAGGGTTAGGGTTAGGGTTAAAGCAAATTTAAAATGAAAAAAGCAAATAAAACGAAGGTATGGAGATTAAATACGCTTTACATCGCTTAATCAGCCAAAGAAGTAAATCTAAACAACTGAATACTTTTCAGTGATTGGTTGAAATTATCGAAATAAGACAATTTTTTACATGAAATAAATTCGAATACAAAAATATTTTTCTGTTCTATAACACAAAATAGATAAGTATACGAAGTTTGAAAGTCTTTCGGTACCAAAAACACTACGTAAAACATTAATGAAAAATGTGGCCCCCGTTTTAAAAAAGATCCAACGGATGTGATTAGGAAGACCATAGCTGCAATGAGTTTAAGACAGGCGCTGGGTAGTAGCAGCGCGGTTCAGAACTACCTGAACGTTGTACGCATTCGTACTCAATATGGCTTTTATTAACTGCCCCTGATGATGTGATCTTATACATATTTCTGTTAGACCTACTGAAGCAGACGGATACTTCTGTACGGTTGATTGCAAATACGTGCATACACAAATACTTGTACACACACACACACACACACACACACACACACACACACACACACACACATACGCATTAATAGAAACACAATATGCACACAAATACAAAAATTCACAAATGTTCATATAAATATATATATATATATGCGTGAGTGTGT
>NC_068986.1:28188742-28190239 GCF_001194135.2 Octopus bimaculoides | reverse complement strand
ATATATATATATATATATATATGTGTGTGTGTGTGTGTGTGTGTGTGTGTGTGTGTGTGTGTGTGTGTGTGTGTGTGTGTATAAGTACATATATTTAGATATATGTATCTAAATATCTATTTATATATATATTTTTGTGTCGATTTATATGTGTGTGTGTATGTGTGTGTGTGTGTGTGTGTAGTGACAGACAGACAAATAGATGGATGGATAGATAGATAGATAGATAGATAGATAGAATGATAGATTGATAGATAGATAGGTATACATATATTCATGCACGCATCATACACACATACATTAATGCATGCGTGCATACATATATGCATACATATATACATACATGCATGCATGCATAAACACATACATACATACATACATACATACTTTGAATGTACAAAGGAGTTTTTAAAAATGCTACTCCATATATGCAAGCGAATCTATTTATTATTCATTATTCGAAGCTAATCTTTCACTCAGTCACTGCTGTGAATTTCTCATTTATAAACTCGACTTCAAACACATGTATGTATGTATGTATGTATGTATGTATGTATGTATGTATATGTGAATGTATGTATATTTGTATGTATGTATGTACATATGTATGCGCGCATGCTTGTATGTAAGCTCGCATGCATGCATATATGTTGCTATTCAGTTTTATTTCAAGATTTCTTGCCAAATAGAGAAAGAGCTGGTTTCTAACCTAGGACCAAGACCCCTTCATAGGAATTTAAACAAACGTAGCTGGGCATTTTTGCATGTATGTGTGCATGTGTGGAGTATTAGGTGTCAATGCACATGCAGATTTGTATGTGTTGCATGTATCTATGAATACTTGTATGTGTGCATGTATGTATGTATGGTATTTATGTATGTATGTTATGTATGTATTATGTTATGTATGTACGTATGTTATGTATGTATGTATGCATGTTTGTATGAATATTATGTATGTATGCATGTATGTTATATATGCATGTATGTATGTATGTATATTATGTATGTTTGTGTTATGTATGTTATATATGTACGTCATGTGTGTATGTATGTATGTATGTATGTATGTATACTTACATGTATGTATACTTGTATTTATTTCTCCAAGGTGATGCTCCAGCATGGCCGCAGTCCTACGACGGAAATTGTTAGAAAAATGTAAGAAGAATGTTAATCTGTATGAAATTATATAACTTTCATCTTTTACTTGACTCAGTCTTTGGACTGCGGCCTAGCTGGGGCAACAACGTCTTAGAGAAATCCTTTAGTCGAATGAATCGACCTCTCCCCCCAACACCCACTCAGGACTTAGTGTTTAAGCCTTGTAATAATTCTATCAGTCTGTTTTGTCAAACCGCTAAGTTACAGGGGCGTAAACAAACCAGCACCGGTTGTCAAGTGATCGTGAGTGACAACCACACATGCACATATGTGTGTGTGTGTGTGTGTGTGTGTGTGTGTATGTGTGTACATACATACACACACACACACACA
>NC_068986.1:28185688-28187411 GCF_001194135.2 Octopus bimaculoides | reverse complement strand
GAGAAGGAGAAGGGGAGGATGATTGACGAGGATGATGATGGTGATGACGACGACGACGACAACAACGACGACGACGATGATGATTATGATGATGATGATGATGATGATGATGATATATTCCTTCTTAGATGTTCACGACTCTTTTTTTTTAATTATTCACTTATTTTTCTTTTTTATTTATTTCTGACTTCAAATACATATTCCATAAGATGCTTTTTTTCTTTTTCTTTTATTTTCTTCCATTTTTTTTTTGTTTGTTTTGTTTTTGCTGTTTTTCCTTAAATTCTTTTTTTTTATGAGGTGAAACACAGAACAGTAACTGAATGTATGTGAAGCATTACCACCACCACCACTACTACTACTATTGCTATCACAGCAACAACGACCAAAGCGTATTTATTTCGCTGTTTTTTTGTTATATTTTACTAGTAGTAAAAAGAGACCAGATATTACCTAGGAGAGAATTCAAAGAATATAAACTTTATTTTTATTATTACAAGAACGTCTGCTAAAATGTAGGCATTCCGAGACTATTTATAACAACCATTTACGTATAATCATATAGTGGCTTTGATTCCAGATTTAGCATCGAACACGAAGGAAGAAATTAATAAATAATGTTGATTTGAACGAAGAAAACCAGTTCGTTGTGGCTTTATCGTGTATATTTATTCACTATCGCTTTTCTGAAAGGTCGACTATTAAGAGTACTTTTCTAGATTTTTCTAGATTTCCGATGCTATTAATGTACTCAATATTCCTACAAACGAAGAAGCCAGCGAAGGAAGTTTTATGTTGGTCACATAACCAGTTAGAAATATGATAGCTGCTAAATCTGACTCGAATCATACTCCGCCATTTTAAAAAATACATAAATGAACTATATATTAAATAATAGTTCTAGATAGATGCAGGCTTGACTGTGTGGTTAAGAAATAGCGAGCTTTGCAACTATTTCCTTTCGGTTTCGGACTCACTGTGTGGTACCTTCTTTTATAGCCCCGGGCCGACTAATGTCTTGTGAGTGAATATGGTTGACGGAAATTGGGTGGAAACCCGTGCTATGTTTGTATATGTGCATGAATGCATGCATGTACATATGTGTGTATGTATATGTGTGTCTGTGTTTGTATTTGTCCACAACTACTGCCACCACTGTTGACAACCAGTGGTGGTTTGTTTACGCCCCCGTAACATCAGCCTTTTCGACAAAAGAGCGTGGCAGAATAATCTTAAAAACTTAAAGAGGGACGGTTTACCGAAGCAAGTAAACGATAAAATAGACGGGCCGACCAAAGCCTTGTGAATGGATTTGGTAGACGGAAACTGAAAGAAGCTCGTCGTATACATGTATATATTTATATGTATGTGTGTGTGTGTGTATGTTTGTGTGTGTGTGTGTATGTCTGTGTGTCTATTTTTGTCCCCCCAGCATCGCTTGACAATCGATGCTAGTGTGTTTAAGTCCCCGTAACTTAGCGGTTCGGCAAAAGACACCGATAGAATAAGTACTAGGCTTTCAAAGAACAAGTCTTGCGATCGATTTGCTCGACTAAAGGTGGCACTCCAGCATGGCCACAGTCAAATGACTGAAACAAGTAAAAGAGTAAAAGAGTATAAGGGAAACAAGTAAAAAGATGAAAGGATCATGCATGGATAATTGACCGAAGATCCACACAATTTGCTGGAAATAACAGTCAAATCTTCTCGAATTCCCCCATTA
>NC_068986.1:28179067-28184582 GCF_001194135.2 Octopus bimaculoides | reverse complement strand
CAGAAATACGACAACTTTAACATGGAATAATTTATGGATTTCTTTTTTTTAAAGAAGACTAAGAGAAAAAGATGTTTTATATGACACATTCTACCAGTGTTCTAAGTTTCAAAGTGTTTCGTTAATGAAAAATGTGGCCCCCGTTTTAAAAAAGATCCCAATTTTTTTCCACTTAAAAATTGAACCCTGTGGGATTACTTTTCTACCCGTGTGTTTTTAAATTTTTTTTGGTTTTTTTTTTTTTGGTCCTACAACCTTTGACCTACAAGACATCAAACCAAGCTTACTTACTTAGCCCTGTCCACCATTGAGAGGTTGTCGAATTGGATACGGGGTTGCATCACCCAACTCTTCACCGTAGTCTAACTATAAAATGAAATAATTATATCTTTAATAATTTAATAACAGTGGAAAACTTTCCAGCTATGCTTTATTATGCTTTCAGATTTCAACTAAGACTGGCCTGCAAATTTAGATAGTTTAATAGCGAAAATTATCGTTGGATACAGACGAAAATAGAGACTTTGAAGCATCTCGTCATTTCGACATAGACGTATGTATGAAATTATAGATAGACAAAACCAGATTGATGTAAAAATAATGACGAGAGTAGAGAATAGATGAAATGTATGTGTCTGTTAGTCTATCTATCAATATATGTGCATATGTGGGTATGTATGTGTGCGCATGTGTGTGTGCATATATGTATGAATATGTATGTGTGTGTGTGTGTGTGTGTGCACATATCTGCGGACATGTTTATGCACATATGTGTATATATGGATACATGTAAATATATGCATACATTAACATATACATGTAGATATGCACACACACACACACACACACACACACACACACACATGTAGACATATACATTCAAATACCATTATATACGAATACATTTTTTATATATGAATATATATATATATATATATATATAAACAATATATGAGTATATGCATATATATGTACATGTATGTATATACGTTCATCCACATGTACATATAGATACATAACTGGGTACATGACGTGGCAAAAGAACAAGGACAAAAATGGTAAACAAGGTGCAACAAACAAGCAGGCCACATAGAAACATCCCCTTCATCAGCTGCCACCATTAAAACTCCGGCGTTTCGAAGAATTAAGGCAGTACGCATCGTTAAAATGGTTCTTCCCACGAACACAAATTAAATTGTTTTCGTGGAGGGTAGTGGCGGACGGAAAACAAGACAGGAAAACGAAACGGTGAAATAAACAAACAAAAAGGCTGTACAGCCAGACGTGTGTGTGTACGTATGTATGTATATACGTATATATTAACATAGATGTATATATATAAGAACATACATATTTATATGTATATAGATACACACGCACACTCACGCACACATACACACACACACACACACACACACACAAATATATATATATATAATTGTGAACAAAAGTCATCGTTGCTGTGATGGTTACATCGTGGTAGGTTGATTCTTGTTTATTTCTATATATCTTGACCATACGTGTACTGATGAACAAAAGAATACAGGTTACTTCACAGTTTTTTCTGTATTTGATTGAGAAACCAGTGGTCTACCGTTGAGTTAAATGTTTTTAAGAGATAAATTTTGAAGAGCTGCATTCCCTCGATTACGGTAAATATGTTGCTTATTTTTGGTAGTTTTTTGACTTATTTAGTCCCTCGATAGCGTGAAGCATTAATACACAGTTAATGCCCTTTATATATAATTATATATATATATATATATATACACACACAGAGGAAGAGAGAGAAAAAGATAAAATGATTATGGTTTCACACAAGAGAAATGAAAATGTACTCAATACTTTTAACTAAAATTGAATAACATTTTTTTCTTAAAAGCTGATTTTGAGTGAGACACTACCAGGAGTTTTCCGTTAGTAATACTTGATATATAGAGAATGTCACTTCCAAAATATATACATACTTCAACAAAGTATGTATGGGACAAAGACGGTTCTGGAGAGTGTTTGAAACTGATCCATCTACACGACGTACCAGCACTCGAATTAGAGATAAGTGGGAATGCTGAGAATGTCCATAGGAAACGTTCCGGAAGCCTGCAGACGTCGACGAGCCTCGCAAAGAAAGAAAGGGTACTAGAAAGAAGAAAAGAATACTAATAAGAAGGCGAGGCTACTTCAAAGAAGGAAAGGGTACATAAAAAGAAGGAAAAGGTACTACAAATGTACTGTCAGGGTTCAAGGAAACTCATGCAACAAGTGTGTCGTGAAACAAGAATGGGAGGAGTTTAGTCGATTACATCGACTCCATTGCTCGACTTGTATATATTTTATCGACCCCGAAGGATTGAAAGGCAAAGTCGACCTCGGTTGAATTTTAACTCAGAGCGTAAAGACGAGTGAAATGCCGCTAAGCATTTTGTCCTGCATGCTAATGATTCCGCCAGTTCGCCGCCTTGGTTCGAAGAGAAATATTGTAAACTGAAACTTTCATGTCAACGCTGCGTTTTAGTTAGTGTGACTCACCTTCATTAATGAAACGGATTTGAATATTCGAGAAAGTCTAAACACGATGTATTAGGAAGGATATACCTTGCTGAATGTATGGGTAATTAGTTTAAAACAGTTTTCATTGCTTAGTCATGAGGAACGGTGCACCCTATGAACCGTTGCAAGTCCGAAACTGGAAAGAGAGAGAGAGAGAGAGAGAGAATTACAGACAGACAGAGGAGGATATCCTCAAACCAGAGACTTGGCTTTGATACTTGTAAATGGTTGGACTCTGTAAATGGTTGAACCTAAGGATCAAATGGTGTTTGTTAAACAAATCAGCAGAACTGAGAACTCAGAAAAAGCGAATTTGAATAGCGCAATATAATTCGCCCGATGCTTTGTCAATTCTGCTACTCCAAGACTGGTATTTGAAACAAACTTGACCGTCAAAGAATTTAAACTCGGGAAGCAAACGATTCCAGCCAATACTCTAACGATTCTACCAATTCAAGACAATTTATTTTTGAAGATAAATTAAGTAGAATTTGAAAACAATAATCCCTGAAAATGTAAAATGTCAAACAAATGATATATTGAGAAGTTTTATATTAAAGTGAAAGGAAACAAAACTATGAAGGAGATTTTAGAGGAAGAAATAAGTATCGGGAATCTGAAAACAATAATTTTTAAACAAATTTATAGATGGGTTGGATGTACATGGAAAACTGTAGAAAACAGACGATAACAAATGGTCATTGAATGAAAATTGTATTGATAACGTGAAAGCAATTTCAAAGAGGCTTTACATTTCAAATGACATGTATGAACTTATTAATAACGCGAAAAGAGTTAACTTTGAGAATGTATATATGTATATTTGTCTGTCTGTATGTATGTGGGTATCTACGTATGTATGTATCCACACTCATATATATGTATATATGCATACATGTGTGTGTGTGTGTGTGTGTGTGTGTGTGTGTGTGTGTGTGTGTGTGTGTGTGTGTGTGTGTGTGTGTAGATATGATAATAAAAGAGAAAAATGACTGTAATAAATGGGTATTATATTACAGAGGAATTATGTGCAACATAAAAACAATAAAATTTGTAGTATCGTTAAATGTAAGATCTCAGATGATACAGGGTGAAATAATTATCTTATGAGATATCTACAACGATGTATTATCAGTACGATACTTGGAAATTGTAGAACTAAAGCGATAACAAAAATAGTTATTGGATATTAAAAAAAAATATTGATAAAATGAAAGAAAGTAGAAGAAAAAAAGAATTATTGAAACGTGCTTAATGAAACGTCAAGGCGCCAAGCTGCCAGAATCCTTACCGCGTCGATCAAAATGTTTGGCGGAATTCCTTTTGGTTCTGGTCAATAAAGTCTTCTGATGAGGATAACATGATTTTGCATCACGGATCTCCAGAAATCCTAGTTTATCCGAAACAGCTGTAAAGATAAAATTTGATTACGTCATTCATTTATATGCATACGCAACTTTCCATGAAATACACACCTTATGCCTATATGGTTGTGTGGTAAGTAGTTTGCTTCGAAACCATGTGGTTTACAGTTCAGTTTCATTGCGTGGCACATTGAGCAAGTGGCTTATGCTATAGTTCTGGACCGACCAAAGCCCTGTGAGTGGTTTTGGCAGATCAAAACTGAAAGAAGCCTGTAGCATATATAATATACATGTGTGTATGTGTATGTGTGTTTGTCTCCCCACTATTTCCTGACAACCGGTGTTGTATGGTTTACGTTCCCGTATCTTAGCAATCCGGAGGTTGGTTCATTCGACTAAAACACTTCATAGCGGAGCCCTAGAATGGCGCACAGTTCAATGTCTGAAATAAGTAAAAAGAAAAACGATGAGAGTTATACGTGTGTACATATGTGTGTGTATGTATGTATGTATGTATGTATGTATGTATGTAGACCAAGCTTTCCCCATTCACTATACATACAATGTTTGCAGTCGTGTATGCCTGTCAAGAGCAGGGCTCATTAGCCACCAACGGAGCCGCAAATGCAAAATATAAGTTAGTCTTAGAGCGCACAATGTTCCTGAAGGTTGGCAATGGTTTTCCTCGGTCACGAGTAGACGGCCATCATCATGTATGTATGTATGTATGTATGTATGTATGTATGTATGTATGTATGTATGCATGCATGTATGTATGTCTGTATCTATCTATCTATGCATGCATATATGAATGCATAATTAAATTGAACACAGAAAACAAGTTAATGATATTTTGAACATTTCTTTGCGTATGTTTCAATAATTCTTTAAGGATCATCTTCATCAGATGAAAAATATCAAGATGGAACTTACTTACAAATATTAGCCTTGTACAACAACGAATCATAACAATAATAAAGTAAATTTTTTTGCTGTATTAAAACTGCATTTTCAGTTGATTATATATTGCAATATTTTCCATCTGATAAAGGCGTTGATTTTCCGCCGAGGTCGTCTTTGCCTTCCATCCTTTCGGGGTCGATTAAATAAGTACCAGTTACGCATTGGGGTCGTTATAATCGACTTAATCCATTTGTTTGTCCTTGTTTGTCCCCTCTGTGTGTAGCCCCTTGTGGGCAGTAAAGAAATAAGAAACGTTAGCACGCGGGGCGAAATGCTTAACGATATTTCCTCTGTCTTTATGTTCTGAGTTCAATTCCACCGACGTCGACTTTCCCTTTCATCCTTTCGGGGTCGATAAATTAAGTACCAGTTGCGTACTGGAGTCGACCTAATCGACTGGCTCCCTCCCCAAAAATTTCGGGCCCTGTACCTAGAGAAGAAAAGAATATAATATACCAAGGCGAGCTGGCAGAGACGCTAGCACACCGGCCAAATGCTTAGCGGTATTTCGTCTGCCGTTACGTTCTCAATTCAAATTCCGCCGAGGTCGACTTTTCCCTTCTTCCTTTCGGGGTCGATAAATTAACTACCAGTTTCGTACTGGGGTCGATCTCAGTGTGTGTGTGTGTGTGTGTGTG
>NC_068986.1:28174554-28175859 GCF_001194135.2 Octopus bimaculoides | reverse complement strand
TCTCTCTCTCTCTCTCTCTCTCTCTCTCTCTCTCTCTCTCTCTCTCTGCCTATTCTTCCTTCTCCTCTTTCTTTTTTCTTCTCTCTTTAATCTTTCTTTTACTATTTGTCTACCTTTATTTCTGTCATGCTCTCTTTCTTTCTCTCCCTCCATCTCTCTTATTCTCTCTTTCCCTCTCTCTCTCTCTCTCTCTCTCTCTCTCTTTCTCTCCTTCCATCTCTTATTCTCACTTTCTATCTCACTCTCTCTACCTTTTTCTTCCTTCTCTTTCTTTTTTCTTCTCTCTTTTATCTTTCTTTTACTATTTGTCTGCCTTCATTTCTGTCATTCTCTCTCTCTTTCTCTTCCTCTATCTCTCTTATTCTCTCTTTCTCTCTCTCTTTCCCTCTCTCTCTCTCTTTACTTTTTTCTTCCTTCTCTTTCTTTTTTCTTCTCTCTTTAATCTTTCTTTTACTCTTTGTCTGCCTGTATTTCTGTCATGCTCTCTCTCTTTCTCTTCCTCCATCTCTCTTATTCTCTCCCCCCCTCTCTCTCTCGGTCCCTTTCGTTCTCTTTTTATCTTAAAAGAAAAAAAATGTCCAACTTCTGAACCGCGATGAAATTTAATTATCAATGGACTATTTTTCTTTGGCAGCCATGATGAATTAGGAGAAGAACATCAACAAAATTGATATTGAAAAACGGTGGATGGCTTCAACTGCAATAGCGAAGACTTCATTTTGAATTGTAATGGTGGAAGAAGAAGAAAAAAATATGAAATGAAAGAAAGAAAATTCACAAAGAATTAAATAATTTTAAAAAAAAAACATATGAATAATATGGAATACAGCAGCAATATAATAATAATAATAATAATAATAATAATAATAATAATAATAATAATAATAATAATAATAATAATAATAATAATAATAATGGTTATTAATAATAATAACAACAACAAAATCAATGAAATGAAAATTAATAGAAGTATGAAAATAAAAATATAATCTTTTATGTAGTTGAGGCTGTAATGATATTGAGAAGTTGATGACATACTCACATCGTCAATGATAACAGAGATAAAGATGGTGGTGGCGGCGATGAATAATGATGATGACGACGACGACGAGGAGGAGGAGGAGGCTGGTGTCAATGATCGTGTTGGTGGTGTTGAGAGAAGGTGAGGAAGGGGAGGAGGGGATGGAGGAAGAGGAAGAGGAGGGGTAAAGGAAGAAGGCGAGGGTAGGAGGAGGCTGGTGTCAATGATAAGGTTGGTGATGGTGCTGAGAGAAGAAAAGGAGGAGGAGGAGGAGAATGATGATC
>NC_068986.1:28168977-28174448 GCF_001194135.2 Octopus bimaculoides | reverse complement strand
GAGGAGGAGCATGAGGGTGTTGTCAATGATCGTGTTGGTGGTGTTGAGAGAAGATGAGGAAGAGGAGGAGAAGGAGAAAGAAGAGGAGGAAGAAGAGGAGGCAGAAGAGGAGGAAGAAGAGGAGAAGGAGAAAGAAGAGGAGGAAGAAGAGGAGGCAGAAGAGGAGGAAGAAGAGGAGGTAGAAGAGGAGGAAGAAGAGGAGGCAGAAGAGGAGGAAGAAGAGGAGGAAGAAGAGGAGGCAGAAGAGGAGGCAGAAGAGGAGGCAGAAGAGGAGGCAGAAGAGGAGGCAGAAGAGGAGGCAGAAGAGGAGGCAGAAGAGGAGGCAGAAGAGGAAGTAGCGGAAGGGGGTGAGGGTAGGAGGAGGCTCGTGTCAATGATCGTGTTGGTGATGGTGCTGAGAGAAGAGGAGGAGGAAGAGGAGGAGAATGAGCATGAGGAAGAGGATGACGGCGGCGGCGGCGGCGGCGGCGACGATGACAGCGATGATGGGGATTATGAAAAGGAGGATGAAGAAGAGGGAAAGATGCGGAAAGGTAAGAATTATGAAGATGACAATGAACTCCAAGACGAAACTGATCTTCATGATAATGATGGTGATGAAATATGATGAAGGTGATGATGATGAGTATAATGATGATGAGGAGGAGGAGGAGAATGATGAAGATAAGGAAGACGAAAATGAAGAGAAGGGAATGAGATATTAATGATGATTATGATGATGGTAACTGTTTTATTGAGTATAGTGAAGGTGGTAGTCTTCAGAGGAGATGTCTCTTGAGATAATGGTGCTGTTTGTTGTTAACAGTAGTAATAGTAGTGGTGATGATGATGCCGATGGTGGTAGCGGGTAGCGGGTAACGGCGGCGGCGAGGGTGTTCATCGCTGTCGTCGTTAAACTGAAATTGACGATGACGGGTAATGGCAGCGACAATGACGGCGTGGTGGTGGGGGGGATGAGGAGGAGAAGGAGGAGGAGGCAATGCTAGAGGACTTCAGTCATAAGGTGGAATGACTGGATGGCGTACTTAGAACCGGGCTCAGAAAATGGAGCACTCTAAGAATGACAATGGGAGGAGAACTGGATTAGATGGTTGGATCTGGGTGGAAGGACTATCCAAATAAGCTGGTTTGGAGAATCAGATGTCGCTGAAGCGGTCAAACAGGAGAAAAAAGAAAGAATAGCACGTCTGTGAGACAGTGGTGATAGTTTTTGAATTCATCGAATGGAACTCCCCTTTGATTGCGATGCTTGGCTATTTTTTTAGCAGCGATGATCACAGATCTCTGTAATATTTTAATCTGTGTCTTACTTGATCTTGCAGATGGTCGGATATTGATCAGTTCTTGAGCCTAAAGAATGTATAGCAATATGCTGAATCACCATGAGAGATCATCAGAACTTTTGAGCACTGAAATCTGTTGCGATTTTGTGAGATATTTTTGATTTATGAGTTAGTCAAATAAGCGCTTGTTTATATTGTCTATTGTGTAGTAGTGTTTTGAACGTAAAGAAACAACAGCTGCAATTCAATCTCAGTTTGTTTTTACTTCAGTGCAATGCAAAGAAGGTCGTTGACCTATCACCTATGATAAAATACTTATCGAGCGTAAACAAATAACAACACTTCTTATTTCTTTACTGCCCACAGGGGGCTACACACAGAGGGGACAAACAAGGAGAGACAAATTGATAAAGTCGATTATATCAACCCCCAGTGCGTAACTGGTACTTATTTAATCGACCCCGAAAGGATGAAAGGCTAAGTCGACCTCGGCGGAATTTGATCTCAGAACGTAGCGGCAGACGAAATACCGCAAAGCATTTCGCCCGGCGTGCTAACGCTTCTGCCAGCTCGCCGCCTTTCAAACAGCAACACTTCTCACAAATAGCAACACTTCTCACAAATAGCAACACTTCTCACAAATAGCAACACTTCTCACTAACAAAAATTGAAATTAAACACAAAAAATGTTTAGATTTAGCAAAAAGAGGAACTTGAATCCAGTTTATCGTCGTTAAACAGTGTTCAATCTGTCAGTGAAAAAGAATCGAAATGAAGTATATGATTGTTTCCACGAGATGTGTAGAAATTGCCTGATTGTGCTTTTGAAAGAAACCAGTTTTTTTCTTAAGGTAAGTCACTGTGCACAGAATTACAAAGAACGTTGTTTGTTACATCAACAAAATTGTCGACACAGAAAGATAATTTTGTAAAAGATAAACAAAATTACACTTGTTTTGAAGGTATTGAAATTATATTGTACATTTTCTAGTAGTTATGGATTCGGTAATGACAACGTAATTGCTGTGAAAAGGGCAAAAGGAAAGAGCTCTCTTGAGTAATTGTAGAAAATGGTATACTGGGAATATATTGTGGAAGACAAAAGGAATCCTGAATGTAATTGTATTCTCAAGAGTGAAAACAAAACACAAATAACTAAATCATTAATATATTTCTGTAAAAACAACATACACGCGAATAACAATTTGATAAGTGGCCAACTTCAGCCAGTGGCTGTCATGGCTGAGTGTCCACTTGTATCACACCTTAACAGCAACAACAATAATATGTGCATGAGAAACAAAGGAAGTGATAAATACAAAATCGGAAAGCAGGGCCGTCTTAAAAAATGGGCACCCTGGATAGTTGCCCAGGGATATCATGGATCTAAGGACCCAGTTCTGATCTGCGTATGTTGTAGATTGCTGTCAATAAATAGATATTATAGGATCCAGTGTACTGATTTGCTCGGGAGCATATAAAACTGCTAAGGCGGCCCTGTTTGATAGATACTGTTTTCTACTCTAGACACAAGACCCGAAAGTTTTGGGGAGGGGGCCAGTCGATTAGATCGACACCAGTATGTAACTGGTGCTTAATTTATCGAGCCCGAAAGGATGAAACGCGAAGTCGACCTCGGCGGAATTTGAATTCAGAACGTAAAGACAGACGAAGTACCGCTTAGCATTTCGCCCGGCTTGCTAACGTTTCTGCCACCTCGCCGCCTTTTGATAGATATTGATAATGAAATGCTTTAATTGAAGAGTGATATGTTGCTAAAACAAAGGATGCGAGAGAGGCCAAATTTCATCAACGTTGTTCAGAGATCCAGAGATTTGATGCAGACTGTGATTAGAGATATACATAGAGAACATTTGCAAAAAACGTTATGAGTCATTATTTTTGGCAAATAACCGCTTGTTTATATTGCCTTCCTACAACTGTTAAGCAGTATCTTGGAGATAATATAGAAATAAACTGATGCAGATCAATCGTATTACTTTTTGCTCCAGTGGTTGTTTCATCAACGGAAGATCATCAACTATGAGGTGGCATATATCAAGTGTAAACATACAAATAGATATGTTTCTAACCACCGAACATTGAAACATAAAACACAAAATATGTTTGGAGATAGCAAGAAGAGACATTTGAAATCAAATTGATGATCATTAAGCAAGAGTTGAAAGTTATCAGTGAAAGACTGTCATTATAAGAAATTGACAGGCAGGAAATTGAAATCAATCAGTAAGCTGCAAAAAGATGAGAGGACAGTAAAAAGTTTCACTGAGACAATTTCCCGAGAGAATGCAGATTCATTTCAAGAGAAAGAGGAGTTTATATGCAGAGTGAATAAGAAATATGTATTCTCCCTATATTAATGAAAAACGTACAGCATAAGACTGTGATAGGATTATCTCTACGTTTAGTACCAATGTTGATATTCGTACTTGAAATTATAACAGAAGCACGTCAGGATTTGGGGTAGCACCAGAAAGAGGTTTGATTGTTTTGATTGTTGGCAATTAGTACAGATAATTACTTTTTATTGACAATATCTTATCAGCTTCTATCAGCAAACTCTCAGGGAAGATACTAATAGAGCAATCTGGCTGGTATTTGCAGAAATAATTCTGATACCAAACGAACAAAGCCATTCATATGGCGATCAGCAATTTCATGCCAGAATCTAATATATGCAGTTTATCTATGCAGTTTATCTACACTAATCCTCCAGGATCATTGTGACTATGACACAAAAAGTCTATTTCGGCTGAATAAGCAGTGAAGGAGAAATGAGTTTGATGAGGTACTGACAAAAATGTAATCAATCAAACAGTTCTGGCAGTGGTGTGAAAACATATTTCAAGACAGTGTCTTTGTAACGCTGTTTATATAGACAATGAACACCTTATTCTATTTGTCGAGGAACGCTAAAATAGTACGTGATTGGTTTATAAGAACAGCTTACTGATAGATACATCTTCTCTGTGGATAATGTAAAAGGATATGTCGAAAATATAAGCAATATGAAGATGGGATTTGATATAGAAACTACATTGTTAGAGAGCATTGGGTTGAAGTTTTCCCATGATAGACGTTCCTCCCATCGAAGGTAAAACAATGATGAACCATTAATACGACTAATAAACCTCGTAACTCTAACAACATATATCAGTAACCCAACTGTTTCTAAGAAAATATATCCTATGAAAGCCTGTGACATAACAACCAGATGAAAAATGTATGATTCTTAGAGCTCTATGCACGGCATTCAAGTATATTGTGTACCAATATTTATACTGGTACTTGGCCTGCCGGACTACATTTTAGATGGAATCTGGGCCATTAATGCTAAAACCCGGGAACTATTAACTACCAGCAGAAATCCCCACATCAGTGGTGATATTGGTAAGCTTTACTTACATCGGAAACAACGAGATAGAGTCTTAACATCAATTTAAACTTCCTTTGAATGAAACATCATATCTCTTCGGCAGCACCTAGTAACCAACAAGCCACGAGGGGCATTCATGGATCAAATCCCGTCCAGGCCGGGAACCTTAAAGCCAATGAAACCGGGAAACCGACCCTTATGAGCCAGCCATGACTCGAGAAGGAACAACCAACAACATATGCATATATCAACCCATATACTCTGATATTTGCAAATCTCTCACAGTCTTGACTCAGACAATGAAGTTTTGGCAGTTTGTAAAAATTCAAATATTACGAATAACTTAAACCTCAGACAATAGCATACGTACATATATACACACACACACATACATGTATGCATACAAACATACATACTTACATATATATATATATATATATATATATGCATACACAAACACTCACTTAAACATACTTATTACATATATCTGTATCTATCTATCTATCTATCTATCAATCTCTTTCTATATATGTGTGTGTGCGTGTATGTTTGTGTGTGTTTGTTTGTTTGGATAGATATATAGAGAGATACACACATACATACAAACATAAACACACATACATATTTACATATACATGTATATATAAGTACATGCATATACACACACACTCACACAAACATACTTGTTTACGTATATCTATATTTATTAATCTATTTAACTGTATTTTTTTTCTATTTCTCTCTCTCTCTCTCTCTCTCTCTCACTCTACATATACATACATATATATATA
>NC_068986.1:28167841-28168816 GCF_001194135.2 Octopus bimaculoides | reverse complement strand
TATATATAAGCATACTTACATACAGACATATTTCCGTACATATATACTAACATTACATACATACATGAATACATACACGCATACATAAATCCACTCATTCATACATACATACAGACAGACAAACAGATATTCAGGCACGCAGACAGACAGGCAAACAGGCAGGCAGACAAGCAGGGAAAGCTGCACGACTTGACACCAAAGCTGTAAATATCTATTGTAATAAAAGATTTTAATCCGGACGAAATGGCATGAGGACTATGATGCCATTTACCAAATGTCAGGAAAAGTGTAAGACGTCTCCAAAGCTGCGGTCGTTTTATATACAAACGACAGTTTATATATACAAATCGTGCATAGATTTTGTGTAACAGTAACATCAGAGGAGTGAAGTACATACGAGAGCGCACGCACACGCACACAGCCACACACACACACACATACAGATACACATACACGCACATACACAAACATACAGAGGCACGCACACAAATTCTCCATATGAGCAAACTTCGACACATACATACATACATGCATAAAAGCATACATACGTACATACAGACAGACAGTCATATATATATATATATATTCACACACATTCACACACTCAGGAAAAAATGTCACTGTGCGCATGGGGTTATCCATATATGTGTGTGTCTGTGTGTGTACATATATATGTATGTATACACACACACGCACATATATGTGTATTCTTTTATTCTTTTATTCTTTTACTTGTTTCAGTCATTTGACTGCGGCCATGCTGGACCACCGCCTCCAGTCGAATCAAATCGACCCCAGGACTTATTCTTTGTAAACCTTATTATATCGGTCTCTTTTGCTGAACCGCTAAGTTACGGGGACCTAAGCACACCAGCATCGGTTGTCAAGTGATGTTGGGCTGACAAACACAGATACACAACATATACACACACATACATACATACATATACATATACATATATATATATATATATA
>NC_068986.1:28166445-28167509 GCF_001194135.2 Octopus bimaculoides | reverse complement strand
GACACTTGCCCAAGGTGCTACGCAGTGGGACTGAACCCGGAACCATGTGGTTGGTAAGCAAGCTACTTACCACACAGCCACTCCTGCGCCTATATATATATAAGTATATATTTATATATATATGTATATATATATATAGAGAGAGAGAGAGACAGACAGACAGACAGACAGAGAGAGAGACAGAGACAGACAGACAGACAGACAGATAGATAGATAGATAGATAGATAGATAGATAGATAGATAGATAGATAGATTAAGCAACTGAGTGATAGAGTGATTGGTTGATTGAATGTACAGAGATTGACAGGTACATACATAGGCACACATAGGTATATATACATATGTGCTCACATACGCGTACCCATCTATATATGCATACATTACAACATAAAAGTTCTATATATCTCTGTCTTTCCCTCTTTCTCTTTCTCTCTCTCTCTTTGCCCTTCCCCTCTCTCTCTCCCTCTCTCTCTCTCTTTCTCTCTCACTTCATATGCTCACACTTACATACAAACACATATTCTCTTATATTCAAAATCACAAGACATCTGTGTATGTGTGTGAATGAACGTATGTCCGTATATATGTGTGTATAAGTATCCACAAACCTATATGCATATGTATATACACAGGGATAAATACACACGCATACGCAAACACGCAAATAAATATATATGCATACATGCACACACACATGTATCTATACACATACATACATATGTACATGCATACAAATATACAGATACGTATATATATGTCCATATATACATACATACAAGTAAATATACATATATACATTTACACAGATATGAAAATATTCTTAAAGATCAAAAAAATGCCTAGTTATATGTTTATATGTATATGTGTGTGTATATATGTATATATATATATATATACGCATACACACAAACAATACATATGTATGCATATGCATGCCTATGAATGCGTACAAAGACATACGCAAATATATATGTATGTATATAAATATGTATATATATATATATACATATATATATAAATATAAATATATATACATATACACATACACGCATATATATATATA
>NC_068986.1:28164802-28165694 GCF_001194135.2 Octopus bimaculoides | reverse complement strand
TATATATATATATATATATATATATGCATATATATATACACATATAAGTGTATGTTTGTATTTCTATAAAATCTATACAAAACACACACAAGTATAAACACACGTACATATGTATGTATATATATATATATATATATACACACATACACACATATATTCATGTTTATACCTACACATTTATAATCTATGTATATATAAATACACACGCGCACGCGCACGCACATACGCACGCATACAGAGACACATACATACACACGTAACTATGAAATCCTATCTACATACAATGTTACCCATATTTGGTTATATATTATAGTAAAACATCAGACAACTGTTTTTTACAACGATTTAGTATTTTCTCCAATGAACCGCCATTGCAACCTTCCCACACATCGCAACGCCATCACCACAACCACTTCCACCACCACCATGATTTCTACAGCCACACCACCATTGTACATACTGTCATACATACACACATGCATACAGACATACATACACACACACACTCACACATATACATACATACTTACATACATACGTACGTACATACATACATGCATACATGCATACATTCCTGCATGCATACATCTATTTTCACGTCTATATATTCCTCTGCATGTCTGAGAACCGATTAAGCAGCAGCTAGTTGCCCTTCTAGAAATAGTTACCAATAGGCGCAGGAATGGCTGTGTGGTAAATAGCTTGTTATCAACCACATGGTTCCGTGTTCAGTTCCACTGCGTGATATCTTGGGCTAGTGTCTTCTACTATGGCCTCGGGCCGACCAAAGCCTTGTGAGTGGATTTGGTAGACGGAAACTGAAAGAAGCCCGTCGTATATATGTATATATATATATATATGTGTGTGTGTGTGTGTGTGTGTGTGTGTGTGT
>NC_068986.1:28161753-28164702 GCF_001194135.2 Octopus bimaculoides | reverse complement strand
TTTGTGTGTTTTTGTGTCTGTGTTTGTCCCCCTAGCATTGCTTGACAACAGATGCTGGTGTGTTTATGTCCCCCGTCACTTAGCGGTTCGGCAAAAGAGACCGATAGAATAAGTACTAGGCTTACAAAGAATAAGTCCCGGGGTCGATTTGTTCGACTAAAGGCGGTGCTTCAGCATGGCCGCAGTCAAATGACTGAAACAAGTAAAAGAGTAAAAGAGTTAAAGAGTAAATCACCCTCAAAATATTCCCAACCGTTTGAAACGAGGAAATCACACCGAATTATTAAGACGTACTTAAGGTGGTGAGCTGACAGAATTTAGCATGCCGGAGAAAATGCTTAGCATCATTTCTTCCGATTCTTTGTGTTCTGAATTGAAATGCCACCGAAATCAACCCTGCTTTTTATCCTCATAAGATCGATAAAATAAGTACCAGTTAAACATTGCGGTCAATTTCAGACCATGTACCAATAGTGCACAAAAATTAGTAACACTTATATAAGATGGTAATGCTAGCAGAATCGTTGCAAGCCGGATAAAATACTTAACGGCAATTTATCCATCTTTTTACATTCTGAGTTCAAATGCCACCGAGGTGACTTTGCGTTTCATCTTTAAGGGACGATAGAATATGAACTCGATTGGGCACTGGGATCGATAAAATCAATATTACCTCCGCCGCTTAAATTTGCTGGCTTTGTGCCAAATCATTACGATATTTATGTCTGAAAATATGTCAGGATGGGCATCGCTGTATCACGGCTCGCCATAGTTTTGCCTGATCTCAGCAAAGCTAGGGTCAAAGGAAGATCCACAGTAACAACTATCTCCATCGCAGCCACTACCACGGATGTCTTCAGCATCAACACCACCAGCACTACATGACACACGACTACCATTATTATTATTATTATTATTATTATTATTATTATTATTATTATTATTATTATTACATCCATCACAAAACACCGACTTCCACTATTAAGGTACGCCCTCCACCCTTGCCACCCCACTACCACAACAGACCTCATTACCACCACCATTAACACTACAACGGTCGCTGCCATCACTATAACCACTATCATCATCACTAATCAATACCACCCTACCATCACCAGCACTACCATCATCATTACCACTACTACTACTACTACTACTACTACTACTACTACTACTACTACTACTACTACTGCTGGTACTACTACTGCTAGTACTACTACTACTACTACTACTTCTAGTACTATTACTACTACTACTACTACTACTACTACTACTACTACTACTACTATCACCACCACCATAAAACTCCAATTATCTTCTACAACTTACCACAATCGTCATCACCATCAACCACTACACTACAACTACCACCACCACCACCACTACCACCACCTCCAACACCACCATCCCTACCATCACCACCAGCATCCCCATTACCACCACCACTACTACTACTACTACTACTACTACTACTACTACTACTACTACTACTACTACTACTACCGCCTCCATAAAACTCCAATTATCGTCCATATCTGACCAAAATTACCACCAACACCGCCGCCACTGTCGTCACCATCGGCACCACAAACACCATCATCACTTCTTCCACCACTATCACTACCGCCCTCTACCAAAAGCCAAGTGGAACTACCACCAGTAATACTGCAGCAATTAGGAAAGGCCTCCCTGGCACATATGCTGCGGCTACTGCCACCTCCCCTGCCACAATTCAATATCATCACCACTGCCAGGTCCCTATGCCCATCGATACAGCCATCACGAAAAGCGCCACCTCTAAACTATCCACCATCGAACTACTACGACCGCAGCTTTTAACCCCCCACCCCTTACCGTCACTATCATCATCATCATCATCATCATCATCATCACCCTTATCATCATCACTATTGCTATAGTACTCTAGGAAATCTATTGATTGAAGTCTATTTATTTATCAATCCCAGCCGCGTGTGTGTGCGTATGTGTGTGTGTGTGTGTGTGCGTGTGTGTGTGTGTATGTGTGTGTGTGCTTGTGTGTGTGTCTACGAATATTTATATAAAGACATTCAGATATACACTCGTTTACATGTATATATGTATATACGTATATATCTAAAATAAGTATGCATGTATGTATATGTGTGTATATATATATATATATATATATATATATTTATATGCACATACATATATATGTGCCTGTGTGTATGTGTGGTGTATATATACATACATTTATACACATTTATATGTATAGGTAAGTATATGTATGTGAATGTGTATATATATATATATATATATATATATATATATATATATATATATACGTCTATATGGGTGTATACTGATATAGAAATTGAATGTACATGAATATGTATATACATATATATACACACATATATTTATATATAAATACATAAATATGTACGCACGCACACGCACACACACACACACACACACATCCATATAATAAATATAAATATCTATAGGTATGTGACTATATGTACATATATGTGTGTGTATGTGTTCGTGTTATGTGAATTCATCTGCGCCTGTATACGTATGTTATGTATTTCATTGGGAATTTTATAAAAAGAAACTTTTAGACATGACTTTATCTATTTTCTTTTTGTTTCTTTTCCATTTTTACCCTGCAACTTATTGTCTTTTTCTTTTACAAAACACCATTTCCATATTTTTTTACCCCCATCTTTCTTTACCTTCCTCCCCCCGCCACCACCACCTTCATATCTTCACAAATCTTGCATTGTTTTGTTGGGGTCCTTTTTTTTCTGTATTGGTTTTTTGTTTTTACTCCTATCTCTTATTGTCATGTATGTGTGTGTGTGTGCGTATGCATATTCATAGAAATATGTATATGTAAGTGTATGTGTGTTTGTATATATATATATATATATATAATATATATATACATATATATACATATAT
>NC_068986.1:28160386-28161574 GCF_001194135.2 Octopus bimaculoides | reverse complement strand
TATGTATGCATATATCTAGGTGTGTATATACGTATATACATATACATATATATATATATATTTGTATACATATATAAATATATATACATACATATATTGGCACCCTATACTAAACGCCTTTCTCTAACTCTTAGCTCTCTCCCTCTCTCCTCCCCCTCTCTCCTTCCCTCTCTCCTCCCCCTCTTCTTCTCCTTTTCCATCTCATCTTCGCTCTCTTGTCTCTCGTTTCCTCTAATTTTTTTTCCTTCTCTCTCTTCCTTACCATTGTTTCATATTTATGCTTCTTCTGTAATTCGTCCATATTTTTTTTTTCTCGTTTTCATATTTTTCTCAGAACGCCCGCTCTATTTTTTTCATATTTGTTTATTATTTATTTATTTATTGAAGTATTAGTTATTCACTTATTTATTTATCTATTTTACGTCTCGTTTTACTTTTTTTCGTCTCTCTCCGTCTTTCATTTTTTTTTCTACTTTTCCTGTCTTTATTTGTTAATCTTATCCTCCAACATCACCTATTTTCATTTTTTTGACATTGTCTTCCATCTTCTATTCCTCTAATATTGGTTTCTTATTTTTTTTATTATTGCGTTTTTTGGTTTTGTTTCTTTTTACCATATTAATAAAAGTCCCCCCTCCCATACCCGTTCATTTTTCTTTTCATTTTTTTTTTGCTGTTTCCTTATTCCCTCTCTTTCTCTCTTTATCTTTCATTTTTTTCTATCATTTCAATCAGTACTCACCCACATCTTTCCCAACTTCTCTTTCTCATTCCTCTCTTCTTTCTTATTCTTCTTTTTCTTCATCTTCTTCTTCGCCTCTTTCTGCTCTTTCTTCATCCCCTATCCCTAACCCACCTCTTCATTGTTAAGCTTATTTTTATTCTTCTTATTCTTTTTCTTCTTCATCTCCTTGTCCTCCTTCTTCGTCTCCTCCTGCCCCTCTTCTTTTTCTGCATTTTTTTACTTCTTCATCACCCCTTCTTCTCTTTCCCCTCCTTCTTTGTTGCCTTCCCGTTTTCTTCTTCTTCTTCTTCTTCTTCTTCTTCTTCTTCTTCTTCTTCTTCTTCTTCTTCTTCTCCTTCTTCTCTTTCAATTCTTATTTCTTCAAATAAAGAAGGAGCGTTCTTGAAACTGAATGAAAATTTTCTATTTAAGAAAGAGAAAAAACAAATAATAATAAACGTCAC
>NC_068986.1:28157480-28160033 GCF_001194135.2 Octopus bimaculoides | reverse complement strand
CTTAGCGGTATTTCGTTTGTCTTTACGTTCTAAGTTCAAATCCCGCCGAAATCGACTTTGCCTTTCATCTTTCGGGGTCGGTAAATTAAGTACTAGTTGCGCACTGGGGTCGATGTAATCGACTTAATCCCTTTGTCTGTCCTTGTTTATCTCCTCTATGTTTAGCCCCTTGTGGGCAATAAAGAAATAAGAAACGTCAGCACGCCAGGCGAAATGCTTAGCGGTATTTCGTTTGTCTTTACGTTCTAAGTTCAAATCCCGCCGAAATCGACTTTGCCTTTCATCCTTTCGGAGTCGATAAATTAAGTACCTGTTGCGTACTGGAGTTAATCTAATCGACTAGCCCCTCTCCAAAAATTTCGGGCCGTGTGCCTAGAGTAAAAGAATATCTGTTTTCTGGTTGCGTTGTTTGTCCTTGAGGTCTCCTTAACTAGGGGCCCTAAACCACCGGGCCGTAGATCATTTGGTAACGAGCTGCACAGAAAGAATACATAAAAAAATTTTTTTAATATTTTGTTGACTATTGCGGTCCGCGAGGGCTTTTTGCATTATGTATGTATTATATATGTAATACAAATGCATTATATATGTAATATATATGTAATCGTGGCACTCCGTCGGTTACGACGACGAAGGTTCCAGTTAATCCGATCAACGGAACAGCCTGTTCGTGAAATGAACACGTGTTCTCGGGGGAGATTCAGCGTGACACAGTGTGAAAAGGCTGACCCTTGTCATTTGAAATAGACTGGAAATTTCAAGAAATCCACAATTTAGACAGCAGTACTAGAAAAATAATTGAACTTCAACATCAACAGTGGTTCTAACTGGATCTACGTTAAATGGAGAGATGGATACAGAGGCAATAAAAAAAATGAGTACATCACGTGTATACTCAGCAGCGAAAGGAATAACATAACAAAATGAGGCGAAGAACTCCTGCACAGGTACTGTGAGTGTACAACTGTTCCAAATTTACCAAGGATGGTCTAACTTCTTTATTCACCATCCAAGTAGGAAGTTATACGTTGGTGCATGTCTCACAAGCTGGAGAATACCAACAATATTTACAGGTACACCAGCCCCTTCCAGACCTGTCATGGCTGTATGCCAGCTCATCAAGAAGGAAAGCTACACCTTTAGGGCTCAAGAGTCGAAGATACCTATTAAATAACTGATCAACGAAAGAGATAAGGATGCCTCTAGATCCTTGATGTTAGGACAGAAAATATCTGTCGTACCATACCAGTGTGAAAGACATAAACCAAGTGGCTATTTCAAAATGCAAAACAAAAAAAAAAATCAATACAACGTTGATACTTTGTTAGTTACCAGCTTGAATTGTAGAAAGGAAAATTAAATAAATACTTCAATAAATTCTTAAATAAAATATGGCATAAATACTTAAAGAAAAATACATACATACATTAGGCGTGCATATAATTATGCATGTAAGTATTACGTATGCATGAATATATACATACATGCATGAATACATTCATACATACAAATGTATATACACATACCGACAGCCATCCAGCTATCTTTAATTACATAAGATTATACATACGTAGATACGTGCATACAGAGAAAAAATATCTACACATTCGTCAATCCATCTATCTATCCATTCACCTATACATACATATTACATACATACATACATACATACAGAAGTACAACAATACATAAATGCATAAAATATGCATACACACTCCTATATACGTCAATCTACCCAAGCATCGCGTCCAACTATACATACATACATGCAAACATAAATATTTATGCACAAACACATACATACACATGTCAAACCAACAATCCATCTATCCTTAAATACGTTCATACATACATACACACGTACATACAAATCTGCACGCTCACACACACACGTACACACAAATACATTCATGCACACGTCAGTCCATCCATCCATCTATCCAGCCATCCAGCCATCCGTTCATTCCACCATCCTTCCCACACTACATACATACATACAAACATACTTTCATACACACATACGCCCAACCGTCTATGTCTACATACAAACATACACACCATCTCATAAATATGCTTACATATCGAAGACAGTTTATTCGTTATTAGATTAAAGGTATTTATAGAATCGAATATAGTTTTCAAAAAATAAAAAAAGGAAAAGAAAAAGTCTTAACTTTAGATTTGAAGTAAGCGTTTGAACTCTGGAGCTGTGTGTGTCTGTAGAATATTCTGAAGCGATGGGAAATACTAACAAGAATTATAGGTAGGAAATATTCTAACAATGGCTAGATCTAACTATTATCTCTTACTTGCTTATTCAATACATGCAATTATTCTGCTATCAAATTTCCCCAGGCTTTTATCAAATATTACGCTTTGATGTCAAGGGATGTACGTATGTACGTACGTACTTGTGTACGCTCGTACGGACGTATGTGTGTAGGCTTTTATGCATGTATGTAAGTTTGTATGTATGTATATATATATGCATATGTATATATATATGTGTGTGTGTATGTATATATATATATATATATATATATATATATATAT
>NC_068986.1:28153821-28157291 GCF_001194135.2 Octopus bimaculoides | reverse complement strand
ATATATATAGGTATGTACATCTATAGCTATATATATATTCATACATGATATATATATATAAATATAAATATATAATATACAAATATATATATATATATATCTATAATTTATATATACATATACATATTTATATATATATATATATATATATGTGGGTGTGTGTGTGTATATATATTTTTTTATTTATACACTCACATAAACACACACACACACACACACACATACATATACATATATATATATTAAATACACTCACATACTCTTACACATACACTTATAGATACATAGTTTTCGGATGATAGATAAATAGATAGATACAGGTGTAAGTACTTTGGCATATTAAGGTGTAGCTTCTAATGTATGCGTATACTTACAGCTGTGTAGGTAGGCTTACATATAAAAGTATGGGTGTTTGTACATCAGTGTCAGCCCGTATCTCTCTTTCACCTCCCACTCTCTTTACATATATATATATATATATATATATATATATATAGAGAGAGAGAGAGAGAGAGAGAGAGAGAGAGAGAGAGAGAGGTATGGAAATGGTTATACATACATGTACACATACACTCACATACACACACAAACATATATATATATATATACGTATAGATACACCCAAACCTACTCAAACTCTCACACAAATATGTACATAGATATACACGTACGTATGTATGTATAAATATATATATATATACATATAAATGTGTGTGTGTGTGTGTGTGTGTGTGTGTGTGCGTGTGTGTGCGTGTGTCTGTTGTGCGCGTGCTTGTTCGTATATGAGTGCGCATATACGTAAACATGTGGGTATGTACGTTTATATAATATATATATGCTTATGAATGTATGTGTGCCTACATATATATGTGTGTGTGTGTATACAAGCAAATACATACATACATACATACATACATACATAAATACACACGCGCACGCGCACAGACACATTCAGTGACAAAAAAAAAAAGAATTTTCCACAATATATGCAGCTACACATATAGACAGGCACGTAGTTTAACATTGATAAAGGAATCGTACAATTATTGCATACATTCGTATACTTCAACATATGTCTTTCGCTCTTTCCTCCCTTTTCTCTCCTTCGCCAACCCCTACGTCAGCGACATAAGCACATACATCATGTGTGTGTGTGTACACGGGTGTATATGTATATATGTATGCATCTATGTATGTAAGTTTCATTAATTTAGAGTGAATTTTGATCGGCCGCCTACTTTGTTGGAAGATTGTGGCGGAAAGCATCTTATTTTGTTCATTATCCTTTAAGTCTCAAGGTCTTGCAGATTTCCATAGTCCCAGATACTGTGACCATTTGTAATGTATGAATTACGGGTTTGCGTTCTGCCCCCAGCGACCCATATTCAGCTATACTTTGCTCCAAATGGGTTGCTATGTATCTTGTTGCTCTAATGATAATGAGTATGAAGTTGAAAGTGTATTTTGGGTACCAGATTTACAAACTCCTCATACATAATGTCCTCCATAGATGTCCTCTTTCTCTTGTATTTTTCAAAACACATTGGTATATGTATGTATGTATGTATGTATGTATGTATGTATTATGTATGGCAAATAACAAAAAGCAAAAAAGCCCAAGGGACGTTCACAGTTAATACTCTTAAGTCAATGCTTATAGAAGGACGGAAAGTTATAGAGTAAAAGTTGTGACGTTTCGGATATTGTCCTTCGTCAGATACAAGACAAAATTCTTTGAGAAACTGAGAAAAGAAAGAAGAGCAGAAGAAGAGAGACAGCAAAATAAGAGAAGAGAGACAGCAAAATAACGCACGCAATTTGGTTCATATGTTCGAACATAGGCGAAAGTAAATTAGGTGAAAATTGAAGTTTTCACGCATGCGTCATAACGCCAACCATTTTGAATGAAAGCATGCAACAAAATAGGACGTAGCAAGTTAGTAGACAGAACGAACAGTTTTGATTGGTTAATGCAAATCTTTTGTTGTCATGATGTGACTTCATTTGTATGCCGGTAGGATACATGTAAATATGGAACGGAGCCGATTCACTCTAAAGAGAAAGCAACAAGATCCGCACGTGCATACATAGTAAGGGGGGAAGCCAGACGATTAGATGAACACTAGTAGGCAACTGGTACTTAATTTATCGACCCCGAAAGGATGAAAGGCAAAGTCGGTCTCGACGGAATTTGAACTCAGAACGTAAAGACAGGAAATACCGCTAAGCATTTCACCCGGCGTGCTAACGTTTCTGCCATCTCGCCGCCCTGCTAGCCATAAATATTGACACGTTCGTAATGTTAGAGGAAGTTGTTCGCGATATTCATATACGACGGCGCTAGATTATCGGATCCGTTCGGTCTTTGTTAATCCTTTATATAGTTATTATTTTAAACAAAGTAGAATATGGTGATATAGGATTACATAGAAACGAAAGGCTTTCCGTAATACATAAACAAATAAGGACTAGATTATTTAAAGAATCGCGCTGAGGATGTCTTAGTTTATTCAATCAATTTAAACTTAAAATTATAACGTATACATATATAAAAAGAACTGCATATGACGCCCTCTGGCTAAGGCCATTAACACAAAGGAGATAATTATTCCCTCACAACAAATCGGGATTAAGAATTCGAACTTGAAAGTAAGGAATACGAGGAAGAAGATCCATAGAGTTAGCTTATTTAGATTTTTTACGAAGTTCTTACAATTTGTAGTTGGTAGTAATCATGTATAGCAATACTTCATTCTTGACGTGTTTGCGTCCTTGTAAGGTAGCGGTTCGGCAACAGAGACCGACAGAATAAGAACCAGGCTTTAAAAATTAAGTACTGGAATCGTCTAAAGATTATTCAAAGCGGTGCCTCAGCATGGCTGCATTCAGATGACCGAAACAAGTAAAAGATAAAAGAAAGATCCCATAAACACTTACTATACGATATTTCAACACATACACAGCATGCAAAATAAAGATTCCAAACAGCCTCCGGCAGTCATTAACCTCATAATCAACATTATCAGTAGGCTTGTCTCTAAAACCAATTTACTGCTTCTGCTCTCCAGCAACACTATTGCCGCCATCATCACCAGCAGCATCGATTGGCCAAAACTGGAGAGCTTGAGCCACCACACTTGCCTTCCTAGAAACAGCAGTTAAATCTCATATCAAGTTTCACTGTTTTAAAGAATGGAAGAATTCATATATATATATATATATATATAAATTTAAGGAATGGAGTGAACGCATGTTATAACTGCATACTTTATTCCGACATATGTTTCGAAGAATTACAAATTATGCGATCCATAAAGTATGCAGTTATAACATGCGTTCATTCCATTCCTTAAATTTATATATACTCAAATACCCAAAATATCAAGGAGTTTCTGCCTCACAAACAGGAATTACACCACAGTTATTTTGTGATCTTTGGTACCCTGGTTTCTATTAACCCATTTATTCTA
>NC_068986.1:28152440-28153750 GCF_001194135.2 Octopus bimaculoides | reverse complement strand
TATACACTAGACTAGACTACCCGTGACCCATTGGGTCACCAGCAAACTCTGAGTATCCCAGCAATAGAGTTTTGTTTCGTGGGTTGGAAAGATTTCGCTGCTATTTCTTGCATGCCCTACTACCACGTAACAGGTATTTTGGGTCATTTATCGCAAATAGCTGTTACGTGGTAGCAGGGTGTGCTAGAAATAGCAGCCAAGTCATTGGAAGGGAGACACGTTGAATGCACTCGAAAATAACTATTTCACACTGAGGTTACGAACGGGTATTTATTTATGAAATATTTATTTATGAAAGTATTTATTTATGAAATATTTACCATATTTTTAAAGTCATTTTTACTTTAGAATATGTTTTAAATATGCCAAAAAAAAAATTTCGTAATGGTATTCACTCGAAAATAATTTTAAAAAACATTCAAATATTGTCTGTTTAAAGAAAGCTAAAATATACATACTCACTGTACATACAGCTTACATTTCTTTAAATTACATTCACTTAAAAATATTTCTAAATGATTAAAATATTGTGTTTAACAAAAGCGACAACAAATTGTGAAAAAATAATGGGTTTTTTTTTCCCCCGTTGTCTAATAGAAAGATAACAGTTTCTTCCCTTTCAGGATGAAGATTATTTTCGGAACATTTTCCCATTATGCACCGTTTTGGGGGTATTTATACCCTGAAAATCTCTAATATTGTGAAAACTACTTTACCGATTTACGCGAAACTTGTTTCATTCGATTCGTATTAACATTTCAGGGTAAACTTAATTCATGGTATTTCCCCATTATGCTCCAGTTTGGTTGGGTAACATTGAAAGCAAGCAAGCAAGCAAGACTGACTTTTAATGTATTACACACACACACACACACACACACACACAGATATATATATAGCGTTGATATTATGCAAAAGTGTCATAAGTCCAAAACATTGCGTTTTCTGAAAACGAAAGAATAGATTCACCATTCAATTTCTTTCTTTTTCCATTAGCAACAGTTTCAGCTTAATAATAATACTTTGTTGGGTGCATAAAATCGTAACTCAGTACATGGATAATATTTTTAGCCAGAAATATTTCTTTGCAAAACTGTCGTATGGGGGACTTATTATATACCTTTGAAAAATGCTAAACAGTTGTACTTACACCTTGATAATTTTCACCTGATGCAGTTAAAAATACAATAGTTCCACCAAAAGAACCGGCTATTACAAGCTAATTTAAACATTTGGCCAAATTTGGACATACGACAGCTTAACATAATAGCATCGATATATATATATATACATATATATATATATATATA
>NC_068986.1:28146933-28150177 GCF_001194135.2 Octopus bimaculoides | reverse complement strand
ATACGATAATAAAACCCTGATGATCATCTTCATCGTCATCATCATCATCATCATCATCATAATCATTATCATCGTTATTATTCGCTTTATTATACTCATCATCATCGTCTTTATCATCATCATCATCATCATCATCATCATCATCATCATCATCATCACCATCATCATCATCATCATCAGATTTGGATCGATCCAGACCCTTTGGATGAAACTGGATAGCCGAAAACTATGTGAAACCCTGTCTGACGGATTGTAACTCTAATTCAAAAAATACTGCCTTACTCTTCAGTCATTTAATGTGTCACATTGGTTCTGCCTGAGTCTTACATTCAGGGTACACATGTCTGTGGAATACTCAGTCACTGACACTATGATAACACAACGAGCTGAAAGTTTCGTTGATCGAACAAAGAACATTCATCGTCGAACTCGACGGAGGATTGATTTACTTCGATTTAGATTTCCCTGATTGTTTCTTTTAATCTTATACAGTTCCTGCTGATGTTGTATAGCCCAAGTCCAGCATTGAACGAGTAAATTTTTGATCAAAGTATTCTAGCAGCGACTATCTTGTTAAAACGGTAGAATATGATATTTTCAATTGATTGAATGACCGCGTAAGGCTCAATAGATGTGACACATTTATTTTTGTTACTGTTGCTGTTGCTGTTTTTAAGCCCATGTGATTTTATTTAGAACCGTGGTGGCGCAGAAAATAATGTGGAGTTTTTCTGTAGGACAAAGATTACAGGAGCTTGACGCGTTTGTAAATGTTATAAATAACGCAAAATCGCCATGATCAATCCTTACTAAAGCATTTTAAAGACACAAATATGCACTTACTCAGATATAAACATTATCACACATGCATACATATAAACCACAGTAGAGTACCACAAACAACTTACACTCGGAAAGGAATAAACGCCACAACATCATGTATATTCATGTCTAGATATTTGATGTTGTTGTTCTTTGTGAAAAGGTAGATTAAGATTGTTGTTTTATAAGGTTTGCCGCTATACTTGTTTTCCGGTTTCGGACCCGTTTGTAATTCACGTTACATATCTAACTTTTACTTGTTTCTTCAGTCATTGGATTGCGGCCAAGCTGGGGCACCTCTTTCATTGATTTTAGTTGAATAAATCGATCCTAGTGCCTTTTAAATTTTGGTACTTATTCTATCGGTTCTTTTGCCGAACCGTTAAGTTACGAGGACGTAAGCAAACTAAGATTGGTTGTCGAGCGTTGGGTGAGACGAACAGAGATACAGAGACACAGACAAATACTCAACTACATACAAACACACACACACATATATATAAGGCTTCCACACAGTTTCCGTATATCTAGTTCACTTACGGGGTAGTGGTCGGCACGGGACTATAGAGGAAGACACTTGCCAAAGGTGCCGCGCAGTGGCACTAAACCCGAAACCACGTTGGTTGCAAGGCCAGCTTCTTATGCCTGCGCCTTATCAAACATCTCGTCACCGTCATTGGGAAATGTGTGAACATCACAACACTCCATGTATCAGACCCTTTATAACTGTCACCTTCAGTTCTGAACCAAGTTATGTAGTTATCTATGCTGCTTTATTTTGTTTTTTGTTCTTTTTGCTTGTTTTGGTGGAGTGTAGTTGTTTAAGTCGACTAAAACTGAACACTTATGATGAAAGGCATTCCAGCCATGACTATCCCATCTGTTTTCTTTCTGTTTTTTTCTTTCTTTTTTTTGAGAAGTATAGTTTGAAGACTGTATTATCCTGAATGTTTTCATTATTTTAAGACAGTATTATGTAAGATGGTAATGAGTATTCCTAGGACGGACCGGCATAACGTCCAGGCGGGGAGTATATGCGCCACAGAAACTGGAAAACCGGCCCTATGGGTCTATATGACTCGCAAAAAGATCCATTGTGTGATTTGAGGGAGAGAATAGGCTGTTATTTCTTATTTCTTTTATTGCCCACAAGGGGCTAAACATAGAGGGGACAAACAAGGACAGACAAAGGGATTAAGTCGATTACATCGACCCCAGTACGTAACTGGTACTTAATCTATCGATCCCGAAAGGATGAAAGGAAAAGTCAACCTCGGCGGAATTTGAACTCAGAACATAACGGCAGACGAAATATCGCTAAGCATTTTTTTTTTTGTTACTTAACCCCAAGTTGGTTCTAACAGAAAGACTTATCAAAAGCATTCCAACCATGATCAACCAAATTGATTTTTTTTTTCTAGCATATATTCGAAGACTACATTATCCAGTATGGGAGAACTGGCAGCTATGTCTTAACAGATTATACAAACACGTTCAGACTCCCCAGTTAGGTTGGTGAAATAACTACTGCTATAAGGAGCGTCTAAAAGAGATAAGCTCAGCTTCCGGTTTATCTCGAAGATAACAACCCTAGTTCGATTTCCCTTTGTAACCAAGCCATTTCGGTCAACCCACGCACCCTACCGTATACCCCCGCCATTATGCATAGTGGTGGGGATATGATGACCCTCGTTTCCCCCTTTTTATTCCTCTAACAGTATCAAGTTATTGTTGTTAAAAATCTGTCACCAAGGGTTTAGCTTTTAATGGCCGACTGATAAACATCATTACGAAGCTTTGTTATCACGTGTTGCGTTCCTGGACATTAATTAGAATCAATGGCGCCAATTAGTATGAATGATAAAAATGGTGTCGGTGAGGGATGTGGTAGTGGTAGCCAGGGTAAGGGATGTAGTTGTTGCGGTGTTGATGAAGATAGCGGCGGTAGTAGCGGTGATAGCTGTGGTGGTGGCGAATGTGACGATAATGTTGTTGTTGTTGTTGGTGGTGGTAGTGGTGTTGTTGCTGCTGCTGGTGTTAGAGTGGGTGATAGTGGTGGTAATGTTGTTACCGCTGCTGCTGCTGTTGCTGTTGCTATTGTCGTTGAGGTTCACTTATGATATGTAGGGGTAATTTAAAGAATGTAGTGATTATGGCGAAGGTTGCATCGCTTGCGTTGTTTAACACCAGGTCCACGCAGATCGAGCAGACCATTGATCAAAAGGGGTAGTAATGGTGCTGGTGGTCTGGTAACGGTGAGGCTTATGGTGCTGGTGCTGGTGGTGACGGTGGTACTGATGGTGGTGGTGGTGGTGGTGGTGATGATGATAATGGTAATGAGCGTTGTGGTACTGGTGCGATTGTGGCAGAAGGCACAGTTGAGCTAATTGTAGTAGTAGTTGTGGTGGTGGCGGTGGTGGTG
>NC_068986.1:28144961-28146605 GCF_001194135.2 Octopus bimaculoides | reverse complement strand
CTAGGGCGGCGATCTTGCAGATTCGTTAGCACGCCGGGGGAAATGCGTAGCGGTATTACGTTTACCGTTACGTTCTGAGTTCAAATTCCACCGAGGTCGACTTTGCTTTCCATCTTTTCGGGGTCGATTAAATAAGTACCAGTTACGCACTGGGGGTCGATGTAATCGACTTAATCCCTTTGTCCTTGTTTGTCCCCTCTATGTTTAGTCCTATGTGGGCAATAAAGAAATAAATATATAATTCTTGCTAAGAAGAATAGTTTCTTAAATGGAGTAAGCAATTCAAAGGATTGCTTTGGTCCATCTGTCATTTTACAGATGCGGGTTCGCGTCTTACGTGCAGCGTTCGAATTTTTATATTCGAATAGTTTTTTTTTCTTGTTTGTTTGTTTTTTTACCTCAAATTATATGTAATTATTTAAGATGGCGAACTGGTAGAATCATTAAGCACGCTGGACAAAATATTCCGCGGCATTTCTTCCGGCATTACGTTCTGATTTCATATTCCACCGAGTCGTCTTTGCCTTTCAACAGTCAGGTACTGTGAAGTCGAACTAATCAACTAACCTCCACCTCCCAAATTTCTTTAGCTGTATCTGCTTCGAGAATTATTTTACATTCTCGAAGTTTCTAAAACCTTACAACGTCAGCGACATACATTTCTTACTGGAATGAATAAACCTCCTAAAATTGACAACGAAATACAAACGATAGCTTTAGTCGAATGGTAGAATACTTACTATATCTATAAGAGATATGGGTTCGTGTCTTCAACGCTTTCTTCCGAAAGAGGTTTTTTTTTTGCCCAGTATTTACACGCTAATATATATATAGCGTTATCTGCTTCGAGATTCACCGTTACAAAAAGAAAAAAATATCATAAGAAGTATAATTGCTGAGAGTATATTACATTTGGTGTATGAATGAGGGCAGTCCGAGTATGACAATATTCCTGCAAGACCTAAGAAGTGTTGTGGAAAGAAAGTGATGTTTACTCCTACAAATAGTGCTGCTTACAGTTCTGTATTAATCACGGTAGTAAACAATATCTTATCCATTAGTGTGAACGATAACAATGATGTGAGTGAGTGGGGGTGGTGGAAGTGATATTGTCGTGTCGAATATTTCCAGATCAGCCCTGGTCGATAATCAATTGTATAACAATATATTGACTTGTAACCAAAAGTATCTCAGCCATAACCACTTTTGTTTTTGTTTCCTCAGGCATAGTGTATCGTGGATTATATGTATCCAAAGTGCCTTTCCTTTTAATAAGACTCTAGAGCGGCGAGATGGCAGAATCGTTAGCACGCCGGGCGAAATGCTTAGCGGTATTTCGTCTGCCGTTACGTTCTGAGTTCAAATTCCGCGGAGGTCGACTTTGCCTTTCATCCTTTCGGGGTCGATAAATTAAGTACCAGTTACGCACTGGGTTCAATGTAATCGACTTAATCCCTTTGTCTATCCTTGTTTGTCTCCTCTATGTTTAGCCCCTTGTGGGCAATAAAGAAATAAGAAATAAGACTCTAGAGCAGTGGTTTCTTACCGGTTGTCCATATGAACCCTAGCGGTCTATATATAAGGATTTTGTGGGTTCACACAAGCACAATAGTAATTTAGGTTCCCAAAAGTAATTTGTAGATC
>NC_068986.1:28141482-28142727 GCF_001194135.2 Octopus bimaculoides | reverse complement strand
GGAAGGGTAGGTGGAGGAGGAGGAGGAGGAGGAGGAGGAAGAAGAAGAAGAAGAAGAAGAAGAAGAAGAAGAAGAAGAAGAGCCGATGTTATTTAAGTGAAAATTAATTACTGACAAGATAACGGACATTGTAGGATGTGGATCGGGAACGGAGGTAAAATGGCGGGCAAGAAAGGGAGGAAAAAAAAGAGAAAAAGAAAAAAAATCTAGAACGAGGCTAAGATGGAGGTGGGAGGAGGTGTTGTAATAAAAGGGAGAGAGAGATGGCGGGGGATGCTTTATTTATTTATTTTTTTTGAAGAACGGGAAGTGGTGATTAATACCAATGAACATGTTATTCGAATGGAAGTGAAAATCACAATGACATCCGGGAACTGAGACTCAGGTTATTATTATCATTATTATTATTGTTATTATTATCATTATTATTATTATTATTATTATTATTATTATTATTATGCTAGCAGTTTTTATTAATATTCTTTTATTTATTTATTTATTTATTTATTTTGTTCTGGATAATGGAATGGAAATAAAATGGCAGAACGTCCGCCTAAAAATGTTTTGTGGTATCTAACATCTTCTAATCTTGGTGATGCGAGTTCAGTTTTCCGACCAAACAAAGCTTTGCATTTCATCTCCACCTCAAACCCCACTTCCAGCCCTTCCTTGGGTCGATAAAATAATTAACAAATCAGTTACTTGTTCTAAATAAGTAACAAATCGGTTCATTCGATTGGACTGCAGTAAAGATTCAATGATTCCCTAAACGATCATTCGACAGGCTAGAAATAACAGCCAGCTATCTTTCTGATTGCACCCTGCTGTCTCAGAAAGGAAACAGATAATACACTGGAATAACGTAACTCGAAATACAATGCACTCGACAACGAAAAGCAGGAAGGTCATTGTTGTCCAAGGAATGTTGTCGATCATTGTTCTACACTACCAGATTTGACCTAGGGCTAAACAACAAAAACAACAATATGCCGAGTTTTATTGTTTTTTTTTGTTTTGTTTTTTTTTTTTGTTTTAGTTAATTAGTGCTGAACTTACTTACGGAGCTATTAATTCTAGTTTATTTGACACTGAAGTACGGTTTCAATTCTCAACTGGAAACGCTTCACTTGAATTGCTGATACGTTTATGAAAATATACAAATTTTAACTCAGAAATTTATGTCATCTTATGTGCAACAAGAAAATTGGGGCAAAGCTGCATGATAGTGGTAGCAGACGTGGCATG
>NC_068986.1:28140266-28141420 GCF_001194135.2 Octopus bimaculoides | reverse complement strand
CGTGTACCCTTAACGTAGTTCTCGGGGATATTCAGCGTGACACAGAGAGTGACAAGGCTGACCCTTTGAATTACAGGCACAACAGAAACAGGGAGTAAGAGTGAGAGAAAGTTGTGGTGAAAGGGTACGGCAGGGTTCGCCACCATCCCCTGCCGGAGCCTTGTGGAACTTTAGGTGTTTTCGCTCAATAAACACTCACAACGCCCGGTCTGGGAATCGAAACCGCGATCCTACGACCGCGAGTCCGCTGCCCTAACCACTGGGCCATTGCGCCTCCACACGTGGCATGTAGACCATCATATAGCTTGTTTTATTTTTCTCTTCCGTTTTATTTTGTCGTACGCATTGCGTTTTTATCCTTCTCTTCCGTTTTACGAATTCTCTGTGCGTGTTCATACTTTTCTTTCTGGTTCCTACTCAAAACTGTTTACAGATCACAACCATCTCATGAACCTGCGTTCGTTAGGAGCGATTCGCGCTCCGAAGGTTGAGAAATAATATTGTTGTTGTTTAACTCCGAGTTAGCTCTGATTGAGAGACCTATGATCAACGGCGTTCTAAGCGTGACAATTTTATTATTCTTATATATGTTGGACAACGATGGCAGACGTATGATACATGTGTTGATAGTGAAACGCCTCAAGCTTTTAGCTGACATGCGATTATCTTCGTAAGAAGTCTCTCTTTTAATTTCACATAATAATAATAATCCTTTCTACTACAGGCTCAAAGCCTGAAATTTTGGGGGAGAGGACTTATCGATTACAGCGTTTCATTGGTACTTAATTTATCGACCTCGAAAGGATAAAAGGCAAAGTTGGCCTCGGCGGAATTTGAACTCAGAACGTTGCGACGTGCGAAATACCGCTAAGCATTTCTTCCGGCACGCTAACGATTCTGCCAGCTCGCTGCCTTATGTTGTTATTATTATTATTATTATTATTATTATTATAATAATAATAATAATAATAATAATAATAATAATAATAATAATAATAATCTTTCATTTGTTTCAGTCATTTGACTGCGGCCATGCTGGAGCACCGCCTTTATTCGAGCTAATCGACCCCAGGACTTATTCTTTGTAAGCCTAGTACTTATTCTATCGGTCTCTTTTGCCGAACCGCTAAGTTATGATGATGATGATGATGATA
>NC_068986.1:28137517-28138223 GCF_001194135.2 Octopus bimaculoides | reverse complement strand
GTTGAGGCAGCGGTGAAGTTGATGGTAACAACGACCACTTTAACGAAATCAGCCACTGGATTACTAACCATCGAAGCTTGTTGTCAATCGATCTTGTACGTGTTGCTGCTTATTGATTGAAGCGATAACTGATTTAGCGCTACCCGATTAATCGGTGAAGCAAATCTAACACATTCTCGTCTAACCCCTACCATTACAAACCACCTCAGTATCCCTGCCACCACCATCACCACCAATACCACCACTAGCCCCACCCAAACCAGCACCGCCACTACAACCATTTCGACTCCAACCCAAACCAAAATTACTACCACCACCACCACCACTACTACTACTTCAACTACGAACACCACCACAGCCATCACCATCACCAACCATAGACACTACACTACGGCTACCACAACCATCACCTCAGCTACCGAGACTGCCAAAACCAATGCCACCACCGACGCTCCAACCAGCACTACCACCGTCGTCTCCACCATTACGACCACCAACACTATCCTCGCCCATACCATAACAACCACTACAGCTACACTATTACCATCACTACCATCATTACCACCAGAACACTTACTACTATATCCAATATCACCACTATCATAACCACAAATACTATCATCTTGACTATTATCATATCCATCACTACTATCCCTCCATCACAACCATCATCCTCATCCTCATCATCATCACCACCACTATCACT
>NC_068986.1:28135069-28137296 GCF_001194135.2 Octopus bimaculoides | reverse complement strand
CATCAATACTATCAATATCACTTCGCATCATCATCACTGTAGTGATCTTAATTCCACCATCATTACAACTGAAACCCTACCACCACCAGTAAGGCGGTGAGCTGGCAGAAACGATAGCACGCTGGGCGAAATGCTTAGCGATATTTCGCCTGCCGTTACGTTCTGAGTTCAAATTCCGCCGAATTGATATAAACAGCTAAGTACAATTTAATCGTCACTAATTAATACCTATGTTGTTAGAAATAAGAGTTAAAACGTCTTAATGTTGTATGAAGCGCACAATATATATACACCGACAGGGGAGATAACCGCTCCATAAGCTAATCTAGGATCACTAGACTAGTTTCGTCTATCACTCATAGACTCGTAAGCAGTGACTACTCAATCGCTCGATGGCTTGGCTAAATCGTTCTGTCAGTATACATATCTACCATATAAATTTATGGCTGATTTAACGAAATGCTAATGTGTATATTAAAAATTAATACAGCGCTACCATCTTTACTAAACTCTCACCTAATCGTCCCACTAGACTACATGGCTAACCTATTGTACTTTCACATTCTCACAGACTCTATAATTCAGTAAGACTTGAAAATACTCCAAAAACCTCTTATTTTTCATATAATACAAATAATACGGGGACCGACTTATCAACATCGTGACTAGACTCTTTTTAATCTTTTAAACAAACTACGCCAATACCCACATACCTCATCAAACCCAAACACAATAACTCTTTCCCCCCATATTTTATCTCTTGCTTCTTACGTATATTTAACACGACTATCTGATACAAATCTTTCGCTTTCTTCGATCACCTATCTAATTGTCATCATAACACAGACTCGCACATGACTGAAGATAACAAAAACACCTTTACATACTTTAAAAAAAACGCAATAGTAAGAATTTCATCAAGAAACAGAATGAAGATTTTTCCCTCGAATTCAACAATACTACAAACACTAGAAAAAGCTAGATTCAGAAAAATTAACCCTATAATATCAAAACCATAATATAGTTTCATAAGTTTTCTCCTTCTTTACTAATTTCCATATACATTTAACATAGGTGATGTAAGTCCGTGCAAATATCTAAAAAGAGGCACAGGCTCGTTGGAATCGTATAAGAAAATATGGATAATTAACCACTATACGAGATTAGTTTCAATTTCATTGAAATAATCTGCTTTTTGTTTGCGCCGTTTGGTAAAGGTAGCGAACCACTATTCTATAGCTAATGCTTCCGGTGGTTGTGGTTGTAACAAAAAAATTCTGAATCACTTCAGGAGTCTTTTACGAAAGCCTTGCGAGTATTCTTGTGATGTTTGTGCTGTCCACCGCGCAAACGATTTCTTCCAACTCAGGTGGAATGACCTCCTGCCTTTACTGTTAGTGAAAGACGTTTGAGAGGAATAAGCTAAGACATGGGTCACTGGTCTTGAAGAACCCGATTAGAATGGTGTTAGGTCCAAAGGCACCCAGGGCATGACTGACCCCGTCCTCAGAGAGTAACATGAGTCACCTGTGACAAACGAACTACTGTTGACTTATTGACAGTAAAGTGCCCGTTCAGAAGACTGTGTAAATACTCTCCACCTTTTCTTAAGCGTTGTCTGTTTGTCCGTTAAGTTTGCGACATCGTCTGTGCTCAGCACCAGAGATGAACTAGAGGTCCGTGGACCGAAGCCAGTTCTCAAAGCATCCGTTCTCTACATAGGACTGAATCTAATCTATCTTTATTTTCTTACGGTATCAAGAGTCCTACATCTGCCGAGGCTAGGCCAGGACAATCCTGAGTGCCGAGGTAAAATCTTCCCTTTCGATTTGAGCCCTTCTGTTATTCCTCTTACAGTTCACCAGATCGACAGCTTGTCCCAAGTCAAGAGGCTGGACTTTCTGGAATAGTGTACTCCGGACAGTATTAGCCATATACATATACGTATAGCTTGTGGTTAACTCACAGTGAGGACGAATAACATCCAGAAACCTAGGTCTGTAAGTATCACGTAAGGCTAGAGATGCAGGCAATGACCTCCCTTGCAAATGCTATAAGAACACAGACTGTGTGTCGACAGCCAGCTGGAAAAGATGTTTTCCTGAGGCTATAACAACAGTAACATCGTCCTATATAGGACTGCCACGTTCTGTTGGTATATAAGCATTACTCTCTCTCTCTCTCTCTCTCTCTCTCTATATATATATATATATATATATATATATAT
>NC_068986.1:28132598-28134629 GCF_001194135.2 Octopus bimaculoides | reverse complement strand
ATATATATATATATATATATATATATATATATACGACGGGCTTCTTTCAGTTTCCGTTTACCAAAATCCACTCACGAGGCTTTAGTCAATACGAGGCTGTAGCAGAAGACGCGGTGAAATTGTACCAGAAACATTATGGTTGTGAAGCAAACTTCTTGCCACACAGCTATGCTTGCGATAAGGTTGTCATTTGCAATATATATATTCATAAATTATGTTAATATCTTTGTTTTTATATGTTAATATTCGCCATTAGGTTTTCCTTTGCAATATCTATATTCAATGAATTACGTTAATATGTTTAGATTATTATTTGTCGTATCCCCATTTAACACATGAGTTCATATCACTGCTTTAAAAAATTGTAAATATCTAGCTTTGAATTTATTTAAGTATAGATAAGCTTAACTAATTATTGAGAAATAGATTTTGTGCAATTATTGTTCTTGGGGGTGGGGGATTGCTTTATTTTTTCCTTTTTTCCTTTTGCTTTTTATTTTGAATGAAAGTGAGAGCTGAGCAAATAGAAAATATGCAAATAAAAAACTGAACCTTTCATATGAGAGGTGTCAAATGCCTGTAACGAACGTATTTAAAAAGGAAAGTTAATTAGTGACGAAAGAATTAATCGATTAAAGGATACGAAAGATATGTTTGACGAAGAATAAGACCATGAAGATGAAGAAAGAAAGAAAGAAAGAAAGAAAGAAAGGAAGAGTAGTCAGGGATACACAAATGAAAAAAGAAAGAGACGGAGGGACTAAAGGAGGATATGCAAAGAGTCAAGAATGAAGAGTTAAACAAACAGGAAGCAGGGTCAAAATAAACCCGTGTTTAGTTTTGTCGTTTCAGCTGTTTTATCTGAACAACCAATCAATCAGTTCTGTTTAAGATGGCAGCCATGCAATCTTTTGAGTCCTGTTTCTAGTATTTACATGCTTTATCTCCCGATTTCTCGCCCTTTCTCTCACGGTATGCACAAACACGCACATACACACGTACACACACAAACATACACGCACGTACGCACGTACGCACACACACACATACACACTTACACTCAAACACACGCACACACACACACACAAACACGCTCTCTCTCTCTCACACACACACACACGCAAACACATTCACTCACACACGCACACACTCATTCACGTACAAACACACTCACATACACTCACACACACACTCAAACACACACACACATAAAACACTCACTCACATGCACACATGCAAATACACTCATTCACACACAAAGACACTCACTCGCATAAACACACACTCACTCACACACAAACACACAGCTAGATAGATAAATAGACAGACAGACAGACAGACAGACAGACAGACAGACAGACAGACAGATAGATAGATAGATAGATAGATAGATAGATAGATAGATAGATAGATAGATACCCCTTCCATCTTGAATGACCATGAAATTGCACCTAGAAAGTTTCCCGCGGAGGTGCAAGTCTGGGCAAGGTTGTTTATGGAAGACCAGCAGTCGCCCATGCATACCAGCCTCCCCTCTCCACGAAACTCATCTTTACAGCTGAGTGAACTAGAGCAACGGATAATAAAGTATCTTACTCAAGAACACATTAGATAGATAGATAGATAGATAGATAGATAGATAGATAGATAGATAGATAGATAGATAGATAAACAAATGTGAGGTTCCCGAGGGATTAAGAAATTGGATTAATCTACATTAGACTTTCTATAACGTACTTTGAGTGCAGAATTTGCTCCGACTCTTTACATTCTGAGTTCGAATCCCATTGAGAGCAGCTTTGGCTCTCATCCTTTCGAGATTGATAGAATAAAGAAGCGACGGCGTGGTTGTGTGATAAGAAGCTTGCTTACCTATTACATGGTTCTGGGTTCAGTCCTACAGCGTGGCACCTTGGGCAAGTGTCTTCTACTATGGCCTCGGGCCGACCAAAGCCTTGTGAGTGGATTTGGTAGACGGAAACTGAAAGAAACCTGTCGTATATATATATATATATATATATATATATATAT
>NC_068986.1:28131078-28132514 GCF_001194135.2 Octopus bimaculoides | reverse complement strand
TGTGTGTGTGTGTGTGTGTGTGTGTGTGTTTATATTTGTCCCCATCATCGCTTGACAACTGCTGTTGGTGTGTTTATGTCCCCGTAAATTAGCGGTTCAGCAAAAGAGACTGACAGCATTAATAGTAGGCTTACAAAGAATAAGTCCTGGGTTCGATTCGTTCGACTAAAGGCGGTGCTCCATCATGGTCGCAGGTCAAATAACTGAAATAAGTCAAAAAATTTTTTTTGAAATAAAAGTCAACGTGGTGCTGTTGAGTTAGACATGGCCTGGCCCTATAGTGGCCGAAACGTATTACAGTTAACTATTTAGGTCGATGTCGTCGATTTTCGCATTCTTAAGAACTGATGGCCTTGAAATGATTACTTCTGATGAAATTAGGACCTGTTTAGGAAGGAAGCAGTTGTATGGAGGTCACTATTGTAAAGGAAAGGCGCTTACACTTTGCGGGACATTACTGGCGACCTAAACAAGAGCTGGTAAGGGACCGACTGCTACGGATGCCAAAGCATGGCCGCAGTCGAGCAGGTCATCCGACCACAACGTATGCAGATCAACTCATCAGAAACACTAGATGCCTCCCCGAAGACTTCTCTCAACTAATGCAAGGCCGAGACGAATAGCGTGAGTGGGTTAAAATTGTCTGAGCAAGCTCGACCAGATGATAGGTAGAAAGGAAGATACATTATGATCTGTTTATATGCTTGTTATATGTTTGAACAAAGTTTATATACCATCTGTGAGATCAAATCCGTTTGGCATCAAATTTATTTACTATGTATAAACAGCAATTGTTTCTGCTATATACAAGCATATATTATGTCTGCATAGACGCTTGAAGGTGGTGTTACAGCATGGCCACAGTCTAGTGACTGAAACCAGTGAAATAAATAAAAGAATAAATACACACAGAAAACACGACTTTCAAACGTGAAGCTATACTCCCACATTCATTTGAATATGTGTATATATAATATATTACACACATATAAGTACATATACATATACGCCGATTATTAGAGAGTTCGTGGTTATAGCATCAGTGGCAGTAATGATAATTATCTCCCTTATCTACATCTGAACTCCTTTTGTTGAGAGGCTTAAACATATTTGCATTTGGATTTGAAGAGCTTTGCCTAGAAATTCTTTATTTCATCTGCTTGCACCAGTTCTGAACAATATTGGGTTGTGCTTATTGATAATGTCGCCAGCAAATTTGTTATTGTTATTATTGTTGTTGTTGTTGTAACAGTTGTTGTTGTTGTTGCTGTGGTGGTAGTGGTGGTGGCGGCGGCTGCAGCGGTGGTGGTGATGGCGGTGGTGGTGATGGCGGTGGTGGTGATGGCGGTGGTGGTTTTGCTTGTATTTGATTATACTGCTGCGGCTACTGTTGCCATTGTTAAGAGTCGGTGTGCTGTCAAGAATGAACCCAACTT
>NC_068986.1:28130314-28130856 GCF_001194135.2 Octopus bimaculoides | reverse complement strand
ACAGCCATATTTCTCATACAAATACGTGCATATATAAACACATAAATTCATACATAGTTAATATTAGACTTATTACATTTCAGTACACACACACACACAAACACACACACACATACACACACACACACACGCACGCGCGCACACACACACACACACACACACACACACACATGTCTGCGTGTATTTGCGTATTCCTGTGCAAATACACAATTTCGCACACAATATCAGACATAACTTAACAGAGATATATATATATATCCATGCTACCGACACAGACAGATGTATATACGTAAACACACACACACACACACACACACACACATATAAACTCCCTCCCACTCTCCTTCTCTTTCTCCTTCTCTCACGCACACACATTATATGAACGTACATATGTATGTAAATATACGTATGCACTGCCACGTATGTAAACTAATATACATATACATACATGCATATTATATATGTATGCGTGTGTATCTGTTATGTATGTATATATATATATATATATATATATATATATATATATATATATATATATATAT
>NC_068986.1:28127982-28129609 GCF_001194135.2 Octopus bimaculoides | reverse complement strand
TATTCTAGGTCCCTATTTGAATGTCTTTTGATCATAAGAACGCTCACTCTGAACTGACCTGGGGTTAAACAGCAACTGTTACTGAGTCGACGTTGAAATACGATTATCAAAACGATAATACGATTTTGCCAAAGATTTCAGAGAAATCACGTTTGCATCTCATCTATTTTCTTTTTTTTATATCTTACTTGCTTTAGTTATTGAATTGCAGCCATGCTGGTGCACCGACTTGAAGAGTTTAGTCGAAGGAATCGACCCGAGTACTTTAGTTTTTTTTTAATGTCTGATACTTATTCTATCAGTTTCTTTTGTCGAACCGTTAAGCTACGAGTACGTATGCAAACTCAGTCCGGTTGTCAAGCAGCGTGTGGGAACTACCGCAAATACAGACACATGTACACACACATACACGCGCGCGCGCACATACATACGTACACACATACATACTTACATACATACATACATACATACATACATACATACATACATCAGGCTAAGTAAAAAATAAGCAACGTTTTGGAACATGAAATTCATCACAATATATTTAAACAATGTGGAAATCTTATTCATCAAAGTAAGTATCATTACAATTAACACATTATAAACTGCAGCGAACTGGCAGAAACGTTAGCACGCCGGGCGAAATGCTTAACAATATTTCGTCAGCCGTTACGTCCTGGGTTCAAATTCCGCCGAGGTCGATTTTGCCTTTCATCATTTTGGGGTCGATAAATTAAGTACCTGTTACGTACTCGGGTCGATCTAATTAACTGGCCAACTCCCCCAAAATTTCGGGCATCGTGCCTAGATTAGAAAAGAATTAACACATTTTTGCCAACGAGTTACAAGTTTGTTTATTCTGGTAACATAAAAATCTGGAGTTCTGGAGTTGATGAACTCTTTGAACACACTTTCAGCATCTGTTTGATTTTTGAATTCCTACTCTCGCAGGAAACAATCAAGGTGCTTGAAAAAGTCGGTAGGAGAAAGGTCTGGAGAATGAGCTGGGTGGGGAAGGACTTTGTAGCCAAATTCCCTCAACTTCTGGAGCGTCGTTAGTAAAACATGTGGTTGAACATTGTCATGAAGAATGACTGGCTCTCTTCTTTTGACCAGTCTGAGATGGGGGAGTTGCAGTTCATTTTGGCAATTTCATGGCAATATGTTTCTGTAGCAATGGTTTTTCCGAGTTCTAAGAAGTTATTGTGGATGAGTCCAGCAGTACCCCACCAAACAGTCACCATATCCTTCTGTTTGAGGAGCTCGGGTTTAGAGAAGGTTTTTTCACAATCATAGACGGGCGGAGTTCAAAGTAGACTCTAACAGGATTTGAACGCAGAACGTAAGTTGCTGTAAGTAATGTAATGTGGCCTTGTGGTAAGAAGTTTGTCTCCTAACCACATGGTTCCGGATTCAGTCCCACTGCGTAGCAGCTTGGGCAAATGTTATTTTCTATGGCTTCGGGACGTTCAAAGTCTTGTGAGTGGATTTGGTAGGCAAAAACTGAAAAACACCCGTCGTATGTATGTGTGTGTTTGTCCTTGTATCTGTGTTTGTCCCACCCACCACCACCACTTGACAACCGGTATTGGTATGTTTACGTTCTCGTAACCGAGCGGTTCGGCAA
>NC_068986.1:28124982-28127882 GCF_001194135.2 Octopus bimaculoides | reverse complement strand
GTATGTATGTATGTATGTATGTGTGTGTATATATGTATGTGTATATATATATATATCTATTCATCTGTGTATGTGTATGTGTGTATGTGTACATTACATGTGTAAATGTGTTTGTATCCACATTTTCAAAGGAAATAAGGAATAATGGTTGCCACACACAAAAGAAATATATACACAACAATAGTGGCCAGGATATTTAACAGAAAGCGTGAATCTTGATTGACAACGCCCCAATCTAAAAGATTGAACGAAAAACTTTTCAAATTCTAAAACCAGAGGAAAAAAAAATATCGTTGAAAAGAACGCTTTGTGTCTTTTCATATTTTCGTTTAACACGCAGTCATCTCTTCACACCATGGAAAATGCATGAACCAGACGATACACGATAACTTTTGAAAATTCAATCCACGAAATTGAAATGAAAGGTTGCATAATGATAGAAAGAGAAATATCACTCTAACAGACTGATGTTGTTATTGTTATTATTGTTGTCACTGCTGCTGCTGTTGTTTTGATTTGAGTAAGCAGCAAGTTTGTCTGTGATAAAAGTTTAAAAACTTTGAAGTAATATGGGCCATTGTAGCAGAAGGAATATCTTGCCGGCGCTAGAAAAAGCGGGAGGTACAGAGCTTGAAACTAAGATAAGATAGACAGTGGCAAGTCTTCGCTATTGACCTGCTATCTGAAGGATTTTGTTGTTTGGGTCGAGACCGCCTTTACACCACCTGATGATATTTTGTCGAATTGGAAAGCACTAGTCGTAAATTAGCGACTGAATCTGGAAGATATGTTTAATAGTGAATAACACAGGCACATATATGAACATACACACACACACATATATATATATATATATATTTAACATATATATACATACATATATTTTTTTAACACACCGAGCTACTTGGTAAAATTACTAATTATCAATTTTTACCCTGTGTCTGTATGAGTATATATGTATATATATATATATATATATATATATATATATATGTTCATATGTGTGCCTGTGTTATTCACTATTAAACACATCTTCCAGATTCAGTCGCTAATTTACGACTAGAGCTTTCCAATTCGACAAAATGTCATCATTGCTTGTTTTCACTTTATATATACAAACAAGATGGTATTTTTTCGAACTCAAGAGTTGCCGTTAGAACAACAAAAATACTGGATAAATTAACTTTACAAGGCGGAAAAATTTGTCAACGACCACCCATGGGACTCGAACCTATGTCCCTCAAAGGCACCGGTTGACTGCTTTACCATTAAGCTAAGCTGCTCGTTGACAAATTCAACCACCGAATTAGATTCTAAGTACATTAGCTTTATAGAACAACCATTCGTGTAATACAACACTTCGCAAATATCGCCTTGGAGTAAAACCACCAATAGAAGAGAATATGAGCAAAGACTGCGTGTACTCCATCCCATGCAGCTGTGGTAGGTAATACAAAGGCGAAACATGACGCCCCTTCAAAATAAGGGTAGACGAACATCGCAAAGTTGTGACACGAGGAGATATTGATAAATCAGGTATAGCTGATAATGTATGGAAAAATGGAGACTACCTTCCCCTGTGGGATGAAGTTAAAATAATAGACAGATAACATCACTGGAAAATACAAAAACTAAAAGCAGCAGCAAATATGTTAGAACACAACTTCCTGAGCAGACCGAGTGCAGATATGAGTAGCATATGGGAACCGGTATTAAGGAAGGATAGGAAAATATTATATTTATAAGCCCTAAAATTCACTCCATAATTGCCCACGGACATATGGCGTAGTGGCTACTAACCCCAAGATTCCGAGTTTGATTCCAAGCAGTGACCTGAGCAATAATAATAGCACCTTAGGAATGAGAACCTAGGTTCGAAATTTCCGCAAGACACCTGATGAAGGCTGGTGTGTATATCAGCCGAAACGTTGTGTTAACAACAAGCAAGATGCGGATAAACATCCGTCAAATGTAAATAATGTAAATAATGTACATTATTCCTCATCTCTTGAATATAGAACTGTATATATATATATATATGTATATATGCATGTTTGTCCCCCATCATCAGTTGAGAACCGATGTTGGTGTGTTTACGTTCCCGCAACTTAGTGGTTCGACAGAAGAGACTGATAGAATAAGCACCAGGCTTACAAAGAATAACTCTAGGGGTCGATTTCTTCTACTAAAAGGTGGTGCTCCAGCATGGCCACAGTCAGTTGATCGAAACCAGTAAAAAGAATAAAAGAATAAAAGAATGTCGCTTCTGTTTTTAATCATTTATATTCTTCTGGTTTCCAGCAAAGCTACAAAGCTCCATATTTGATATCTAGATAATGAAAATGTATGTATGTATGTACGTATGTATGTATGTATGTATGCATGTATGTATGTATGTATGTCGGTATGCATACACATATACACACGCTCAGAGTTGATGGTACACGTCATCGTTACTCTGACTTTTTCGCTTGTGTGCGACGCATGCGTTCGGGTACAAATCCAAATTGATTTATCTCTTAGTTACCTGAAAGAAAACACACTCATGAAACTCATAGTTAAGAGAAGGTAAGCTCTTAGCTTCAGGAGGAGCAATTATCGCCTCGTCTTCTGGTTTAAATATTACACATATCGTTCTACAATTTCTCCTGCGCCCAAACTGGATATGTATTTCTACAAATCCGCCATTGCTGACTGAATTCTTTTGTTTCTTTTTTTGGTGGTATGAAAAGGCTATATTGTTTTTCGAGAGGCGAAGATAAATTGACTTTCTTTTTTGTTTTGTTTTTCCTTTTTTTTTTTTTGTTCGATAAAAGACAAGAGGTGCCATGAGGTTTTCAGATACTTAAGCAAATTCATTTGTCACAAAGCTCTGCTAGGTATACGTCTATTCTTTTATT
>NC_068986.1:28122555-28124057 GCF_001194135.2 Octopus bimaculoides | reverse complement strand
GAGGAGGAGAGGAGGAGGAGGAGAGGAGGAGGAGGAGAGGAGGAGGAATGCCGCTAAGTATTTTGCCTGGCGTGCGAACGATTATGCCAGCTCGCCGCCTTCACTGCTTTATTAATATTAGCGCTTAAAAAAGGCATTTATCGTTACTACAATTTTGACTTCTGTCTTTAAGGAAATCAGAGTGCCAAATACTCCAAAATCAAACTTCCATTTCAGTTTATAACGTAACTTATGATGCCATTAATCGACAAGTAAATGACTTTTAATTTTTCGATCCCTAGGACTCATTCATAAGGCCGGTTACCTAGTTACCATGGCGTATCAGTGACCAAGATCGCAATATTCCCCTTGAACGGAACGCTGATCCGTCGCAGAGTTCAAGGCTGATAATTTTGAGGTGTGTGTCGGGTGGTGGTGGTGGGGGGAGTTGATTATATCGACACCAGTACTTCATTGGTACTTTATTTTATCGAACTCGAAGATATGAAAGGCAAAGTTGACCTTGGTAGAATTTGAACACAGAACGGGAAAAGCTGAAGAAACGCCACTTATCATTTTGTCCGACGTGCTAACAATTCTACCATATCACTGCCTAATAAGGGCATTTGTAAACTCCAAATGATTCACATAAGTTCTTCAGGGTCTAATTAAATCTTTGGAAATGAGGTATCAAGCAGTTTCTTCGGCTTTATGTTGTTTTGGTTTTCTTAAATAGATTATAATAGTTTTGTATATAACGCTCTGGAGAACATTTGAATACTATGATGTCAGCAGATCGACAGTTGCTCATCTATCTACTATCTACTAGCACTTTTAAGAATCGATGCTACTATCACTTTCTGTAAATTTTTGTTTCTTTTTCAAGATCAAAATTGGTCTGTTTGAACATTTTAGGACGATTAACAAGAATGGCTTTGCTACGATTTTAGAGAAAAACCTGAAGCTCAACACTGTCTTGGATGATTTGAATTTATATTAAGGCAGCTTAAAGTATGGGTTAATTCTTAGTGTTGTTAATATTATATTGGATATACCGTTTAAAATTAGCAGTTGATTAGAAGAATATTTCTAGACGTAACTTTTTCTCAAGCTGAGAAACATTTTCGCTAGATAGTGAGTTTATTCACACACACACATACACACACGCACACACATACACACACACAAACACACACACACACACACACACACACACACACACAGATATATATATATATACACACACATACAAACGAATATATGAATGTATTTACATGTATGTGTATATATTTAGGAATATATGTACTATGTATATATATATAAATATATGTGTGTGTACACACACACACACACAGAGGTGTGCAGGTGTGAGTGCGCTTGAACAGTTGCTTTTACACAAGGGTTTGATTTATAATAGTGTGTATAAACGTTTGTTTGCACATGCGTATTTATATATTTATATTAATATATAGCTGTATACACACACACACACACATATATGTATATATATATATATATATATA
>NC_068986.1:28118127-28120713 GCF_001194135.2 Octopus bimaculoides | reverse complement strand
TGTGTGTGTGTGTGTGTGTGTGTGTGTGTATATACTTATGAGTATTCCTATATATCAAGAAGTTTGTGTGCATGTATATATGTATGTATGTATGTATGTATGGATGGATGTATGGATGTGTGTATGTGTGTTTGTGTGTCTGTATCTGTCCCTCCAACATCGCTTGACAACCGATGCTGGTGTGTTTACGTCCCCGTAACTTAGCGGTTCGACAAAAAGAGAACGATAAAATAAGTACTGAGCTTACAAAGAATAAGTCCTGGGGGCGACTTGCTCGACTAAAAAGGCGGTGCTCCAGCATGGCCGCAGTCAAATGACTGAAACAAGTAAAAGAATAAAAGAAGTAGATAAGAAATGGTTGAGAACAACTGCTGTAAATACTAATATATTTGTTGTAAACAGATATATTTCATTTCTGTTCAGTTCCAAGATCTTATATTGGTGACCAACGACGCTTGTATCCCTCTTGTTGTTTTTGTTTGCTTGTTTTTTTTTTTAGCTTACTTTGCAACCACGAGGTTTCGAGTTTAGTCGCAATGTGAGCGGCGCTTTCTGTTATGGTCCTCGGGTTCACCAATGCTTTGTGTATGAATTTAGGAGACGGAAACTGTATGGAAGTCCTCCATATGTATGTATGTATGTATGTATGTATGTATGTATGTATGTATGTGTGTGTGCGTTTGTGTGTGTGTGTAAGTGTGTGTGATGTGTGTGTGTTATGTGTATGTTTGCTCACCATACATACACACATACATCGTTTAACAACCGGTGTCAGTTTGTTTACGGCACTATAACATTGTAGTTCTGCGATGATCCATAGAATAATTACTTGTAGTTCTGCGAGATCCATAGAATAATTACCAGACTTAGAAAGAAATATGTCGATTTGTTTGACAAAACCCTTGAAGGCAGTGCCCCAGTATGGTCGTAGTCCAATGACTGAAACAAGTGAAAGAAGATGAAAGACAATGTTTCCTGTTCTTTCTTACGAAAGTAAAGCGGTGCAATTTGGGAATGATATGATTGCTGTTTCTAACAGGTCGAGTGACCACGTAGAGGTGCCGCAATTAACTTAGTATAATTACGTTTATAAAGGTTGCAAGCAAACTGTCATTTTTACGTTCGGTTCGGTGATATGTAACAACTCGACAACAAACACGTCTGACTGGTGCTCTCCACACGACACACACACACACACACACACACACACACACACACACACACACACACACACACACACACACACACACACACACACACACATACTACCAAACTGATGTTCGGGATGAAGTGCAACTCCGCACTAATTCCAACCGCGCAAAGAAATTGGATTCTCTGCGTACGATTTGTGGTTGGATAGGTTTATGCAGAGAAGGCGGACTGCATTTGACAGTGAAACCAGAATGCAACAAGTTATTATAGTAAGCGTGTGAAAAGGTGACAAGTGTGTATACATACATACATACATACATAGATACATACATCCATCCATCCATACACACATACATATATATATATATATATATATATATATATATACACACACATATATATATATATATATATGTGTGTGTATATATATATATATAAATATATATATATATATATTATATATAATACATATATATATACATATATATGTATATATGTCGGTGTATGTATATATGTATACACACACACATACATATATGAGTGTTTTTATTTCTACCGTATTTTTCACATCTGTGGGCGTGGGCGTGCGTGTATCTGTCTATATGTATGTTTGTTTTTGCTGTGTTTGACATATCTGTGTATATTGTAGTCACGCGTGCGCATGCGCTTGTAGGTCTCGTTTCTGGATTAGTGGCGCGTATGGGTCTTCATGGTCTGCGTATGATGGATGGACGATAATGATAGGTATCGGCGTTCGTTTCTGTGAGTGTATGTATGATGTGGTTATTGAGTGTGTGAGAATGTATGTGTGTGTGTGTGTGTGTGTGTGTGTGTGTGTGTGTGTGTTAGCATGAAGAACTCGTATTGTGTAATACTGTGTATTGGCATATCGTATAAGTGTGTTTTGATTGTTTTATGTGCATCAGTAGTTGAGGTGGGAATATATGTATATATATATAATTATATATACATATATATACATATCAACGTTTGTTTTTGCTGTCTTTTTCTCACTCTCCTGTTCTTGTTAACACTTTTACCCTCCGCAAAAAATCCCAAATTTTATTTAATTTGCTTTGCGGGAAGGACTGTGTCAACGAAGTCGCGTATTGTCCTTGCCTTCGAAACGCAGAGCAGATGAAACAGAGACAACTGACGAAGGGGTATACTCTTTATGTTGCATGTCTCGTTTCCCTGGGTTTTTTCGTTGTCCGAAGTTTTCGTTTCTCATTGTGTTTAACGTTTGTTTTTAATGTCCTGTACCCATATATGCATGTATATATACATATATATGTAGGTATGTACATATGTGTATGGATATATGCATATATTTATATATTATTTATATTATTATATATATATACACACACACACACACATGTATATATTTCTATATATACACGTACACACACACACACACACACACATATATAT
>NC_068986.1:28110211-28112711 GCF_001194135.2 Octopus bimaculoides | reverse complement strand
GATCATAAGTCCAATTAGCTCTCTAGCTTCAAATGCTAGTTTGTCAAGTCTTTTAAGAATACGTTTAAAGTAATTTACAAGGTCATTCTGTACAAGGTCATTCTTTACAAGGTCAATCTTTACAAGGTCATTCTTGTAATTAATATTACCATTAGTAGTATTATAATAGTAAAAGAATGGAACGGCAGAAATTATATTGCAGCGTCACCTAATTTCACATAATGCTTGTTTATCCACCAATCTGTAGGGTTTTGGTGTGCAGAAATAATTCCTCAAAGTTAATGATGCAGACATCAGTACTATAAATGAATATAAGAAATGCACTCTTGTACCACAATGATTTGCACAATATCAAAAACGAGGCTGATTGTTCGACGTTCTTATGGGGGAGGGGTCTATGATGAAGCTAAGATAGCCGAAGATGAAGGATTGTTCACTATAGACACACCTAGAAATTACACCTTCATGACTCCGGACAATGCAGTGTTAATGACGAAGCAATTTCCTACAGTATGAATAACCACGTCATGGGTAGGTTTAGACGAGATTTAATAGGAATATTTAAGTACGATTTAAGCATAAGTATCATCACTAGCTTTACAATAGCCAACTTTAGAGACAGAACACTAACAATACATTTAAATACTGTAATATATCAGTTCTACAGAAAGACAAATAATACCGTATATGAAGAGAATTTCCAATATCTCTGGCTGTAATTAAAAACATTACACCTCTTATTCATGCTCGGTAAGAGAGAGCTTTATCAGGGCTCTTTCCTAATATAACAGCGCACCAACTTGAAATTACTTCAATAAAAAGTTAGTATACATAGAGACACACCTTCACTTATATACTCAGAAGATCCAGATATTTGGTTTAATCCATCATGTAGTATCGATGATTCCTTAATAAGTCAAGAATTTTAATTAGAGTAAGGTGAATCAAAACAGAAGTTGTAGAAATACTTCATGTCTTACAGCTGTTTCAGAGGTCTCCCGGGTATGTACGTATGTATGTATTTATGTTTGTATGTATGTATGTATGTATGTATGTATGTATGTATGTATGTATGTATGTATGTATACATATATATGTATGTATATAATTCATTGTAGCACTGAATAACCAACAATAAATGCTATGAACATAATATGTTGCATATGAAACTCTGATTTCTCAAGATACGGACTAACATTCAGGTATATATTTGATGCTGCGTAATAGTGATTATGTTGTTTCTACTACTACTACTACTACTAATAATAATAATAATAATAATAATAATAATAATAATAATAATAATAATAATAATAATAATAATAATAATAAACGATGGTGACTGCTACTGCTGTTACTGCTGCTGTTACTGCTGCTGTTACTGCTGCTGCTGGTGTTATTCTTCCAATTACTTCCATTTATCGAAAACATTATCATCTCCATCATCCGTTTCACCGTCGTCGTCGTCGGCGGCGGCGGCGGCGGCATCGTCGTCTTTGCTATTGTCGTCTACGCCATCACGATCATTATCGTCATCATCCTCACCATATTTATCATCTTCATTCCCCTTCTCCCCTTTCTCCCCTTCATCAACATCGTCGCCATCATCATTATCGTCATCATCCTCGTTATCATCATCATCAACACCATTGTCATCTTCATTATCATCACCATCATCATCATCACCATCATCATCATCATCACCATCATCATCATCATCATCATCATCATCATCATCACCATCATCATCATCATCATAATCATCATCATCAACATAATAATAATAATCATCATCATCATCATCATCATCATCAACACCAACATCATCATCATCATCATCATCATCATCATCATCATCATCATCATCATCATCATCACCACCACCACCACCACCACCACAACAACAACAACAACAACAACTTTAGCAGGAGTGGCAGCAACCTTAGTGACAACAGCAGTTTTCGATATTTCGTCCTTTTTTTCTGTCTCGTCAAGAAAGAATAAAAAAAAGTGGCTTAATAAATTGATATCTTGCCTTGGTGTTCATGTTTACTGGAACCATTAATAATCTGTCCATTTTTCCTTCCATCATTCCTTCCTTCCTTTCTTCCTTCATTCCTTCCTTCCTTCCTTCTTCCAACCATCCGGTCCACGTTGATTTTGTTGTTTTCTATTTTTATTCGTTTTCAAATATTGTCTTTCATTTGCTTCCATCGTCATTATTTTATTTTCGACTTGTTCTTTCTTTCCTTCTTCATTTCTTCTATCTTTCATTCTTTCTTTCTTTCTTACTTCTTCTTCTTCTCGTTCTCTTCATATTTCGTTTTATATTATGGTTATCATCATCATCATCATCATCATGATCATCATCATCATCATCATTATCATTATTATTATTTTTATTGAGTGAGAGAGCAGTGCATGCCATCAAAATGACACTGGGGTACAAATATACAAAGCCCAGTATACCCATCATGACTACCCGTCTGATAAGGGTACA
>NC_068986.1:28109856-28110201 GCF_001194135.2 Octopus bimaculoides | reverse complement strand
GGGTACAAATATACAAAGCCCAGTATACCCATCATGACTACCCGTCTGATAAGGGTACACCAGGCACATGCATCACAACCATATGTACGCGACATGGTGACTTCATATCAGGTGGGGCCCAGTTAGAATTTTCTTCAGGTCGAGTAGCCCATCCCGCTCAAAAGGCCCCTGAATAAGGTTTGTTTAAGGATGTTGAGCAAAACACCCATGTTTCCAAAGGTGAATTATTCAAGCACCAAAGAATTCCTCTCAACACATGGCTATGATGCTCCCCCACTACTTCTGTTCATGATCAGAGATGCACATATCGTCAGCCACCAAGGGACATGTTCAACTGGTTAAGGT
>NC_068986.1:28108180-28108776 GCF_001194135.2 Octopus bimaculoides | reverse complement strand
ATATATATATATATATATATATATATATATATATATATATAAATTCATACTTATACACACATATATGCAGATACACACTCATAGGCCACACATGCATATACACACGTGTGCAAGCTTGTAGGAATGTATGAATGTTTGTATGTATATATGTATGCATAGTAGTGTTACCACACTGTCATTAATATTGAATAATAAATGTATTGAAAATTATACTAAAGTGAAATTAGAAAAAACTATGTTTATTCGTAATAAATATCGGATGGGCCACACGAAGTCTAAGTGCATATTGCGAGCTACTGACGATTTGATGGCTTCAGCTACTTCAGCAATATTTACATACAAACATAGTCAATTTGCTCAGTATTATCAAGTTCCATCCTCTAAAACTATGTATGTTACATTTGGCAACTATGCTAATGTACAAAAGTACATTCAGAAATAACTGCAAATTAGGTAAATCTGTTCTTTTCCCTTTGCGTGACATAAAATATACAAATATACAGCGACATAAATCATACGAGTGATCTCTCTCTCTCTCTCTTTCTTTCTCTATCTCTCCCTCTTTCTCTCTCTCTCTCTCTCTCTCTCTCTCTCTC
>NC_068986.1:28107951-28108170 GCF_001194135.2 Octopus bimaculoides | reverse complement strand
CTCTCTCTCTCTCTCTCTCTCTCTCTCTCTCTCTCTCTCTCCCAATATATCACGACTGAGGATAGAAAACTCCAAATGACCTGTCCTTGTTTTCCTTGTATCGTCTGTCTGGATGTTTTGCGTTCTTGTCCCATTTTTGTATTTTTTATATATAAAATATAGCGGCGTACGTACACTTTGGTCCCTTATACGTAAGTATATATATATATATATATATAT
>NC_068986.1:28106487-28107135 GCF_001194135.2 Octopus bimaculoides | reverse complement strand
CCGCAGAAAGGTTTCCGCTTGAAATTCTCGTTTCGAATTTGCTTCTAGTAGTATAAGGTGTTTTACATCAAGCAAGCGCAGGCGTGGCCTGTGTCGTAAGAAGCTTGCTCCCCAGCCCCATGGTTCCGAGTTCAGTTCCACTGCGTGGCACCTTGGGCAAGCGTCTTCTACTATAGCCTCGGTCCAACCAAAGACTTGGGAGTGGATTTGGTAGACGGAAACTGAAAGAAGCCTGTCGTATATATGTGTGTGTGTGTGTGTGTGTTTGTTCCCCCCACCACCACCATCACTTGACAACCGATGTTGGTGTGTTTACGTCCCCGTAACTTAGCGGTTCGGCAGAAGAAACCGACAGAATGAATACTAGGCCTACTTATTAGAATAAGTCCCGGCGTTCAATTTCTTCGGCTGAAGGCGGAGCTCCAGCATGGCCGCAGTCAAAATGACTGGAACAAGTAAAAGAATAATAGAATAGAATCGCAAACGTATGCAAACGAAACTACGTTGAACAAAGATATATTCGTCGCTGTGTTGATCAGATGTAATGGAGGTTTGTTTGTTGATATATATATATATATATATATATATATATATTTGAATTTTTGTTCTGTTTTCACATGCATATATCTCACTGAGGCATAGTTACGT
>NC_068986.1:28100829-28102267 GCF_001194135.2 Octopus bimaculoides | reverse complement strand
AAGAGAGAGAGAGAGAGAGAGAGAGAGAGAGAGAGAGAGAGATAGAGATTGATAGATAGATAGATAGATAGATAGATAGATAGATAGATAGATAGATAGATATTATCACAAGCGAGCTAATTGTGGAAAAGAAAGAACAAGTAGCAATAAGCCATACAACATACTGCTTCCGGATAACCTGTCTTGGTTTCCATACTCAAGTAGTTATATATTCTATATTCTTGTATTTTTTTAATAAAATTATCCCTCTAATACAGAAAGAGTTTGTTTCCTACATAAAACCAGACTCTTTCCTTCAAATTAACGTAACATCATCTAGATAGTCATGTGTGCATGTACGTATCATTTTTCTGTGAGTTTTATTTAAGTTCTCAGTGAGAGAGTTCAAGCTGGTCACTAACAAATGAACGAAACGTTCTCAGTGAAGAGGGTTCCGGTGTTTGTGAATATGTGGTTGAGTTGGTGTGTTGGATGAACTGTCGATACATTGAAGTGTGTACATCTATTCACATAAGAATTTCAACACAGGTACTGCAAAAGTATTGCGACGCATGGTCTTCATAAATGCAGACAGCTTTGAGTTCCATATTTTCCAGGGTCTACAGAAGTATTCTTTTGTTATTTTGGCTTTAGTCAAAGCACCAACGTTTCTCATTGATTCCGAGGTACTTGTAGCTTTCATCATTAGAGACAGAGGAGATAGACAAACGGTTAATGTACAGGTTCACTGCCTGGTCGATAAGCTTTCCTCCGTTGACTATCACATATGAATATTTATCTTGCCCAAACTCCATTCCCATATCAAGTGAGAATGATCTGACGTGTACTAAATGTATTTGATGTGTGTATGTATGTGTATATGTGTGGGAGATGTATTTACACAAATACACACACACACACACATATATATGTATGTATGTACGCATAATTAAGGATAACATCATTAAAAATTTTATGATTTTATCAGTGACCAGTAAATAATAAAAAAACATATCGGTAAAATCAATATGTAAATATATAATTATAAATATATAATTATAATTAAGGGCACTGAAGAAACAGCACCTATATGCTAGAAGTAGACGTTAAATGACGCTAAACCACTTTAATTTGCATTCCGTTAGCACAGGTTGAAAGCGAGAAAAATGGATAAAAACAGATTTACTAGAAATAATATGGTTAACTCTCAATCGACCAATTTCTGGTTTAGTAATAAATACTTTACCTTCGTCAGTAGGGTATACGGAAAGTACACCCTAGATAGATAGATAGATAGATAGATAGATAGATAGATAGATAGATAGATACATTTCTTTTATTAGCCACACAGGGCTCAACAAAGATAGGACGAATACAATGTAGAGCTTTTCCTTTTAGGAGGGGGAAGGGAAAAAAAAGGAGGGGTGGGTGTCGATCAAAAGGGATCGTAGGAAGGAAA
>NC_068986.1:28097391-28098786 GCF_001194135.2 Octopus bimaculoides | reverse complement strand
GGGACCGAAGCCGGCCGCTATGAGGACAGCCTCCAAGTATTGATGGTCTACCCTATCGAAAGCTTTCGATTGATCTAAATTGATCAGGGCCCCACCCATGCCAGGTTCCTTAACTACCCGCTCTATGATGTAGCGCATCAGGTGGAGGTTGTCATGGATGCTCCTGCCTGGCACGGCGCACGTTTGCGCCTTGCCGATCAGTTTCTCGATGACAAGCGCCAACCGCTTGGCTAACACCTTGGCCAAAATTTTCAGGTCTGCATTGAGCAGAGTGATGGGCCTAAAGTTATCTATGATGTCCCCCTTGTTTGAATCTTTCTTCAGCAGCGTTACGGCTCCTCGGCTCACAAAACCGGGAATGCTCCCGTTTAGATAGATAGATAAGCAGGCAGCTAGCCATAAAAACGAACATACAAATCGACAGACAGACAGACAGACAGACAGACAGACAGACAGACGGTTATACAGCTCGCCAGACAGATACGCATTCCAGATGAAAAGGAAGTCTACGATGAAAACTTCCAGCCTCGCAAAATGTTCATCCAATATGATCCCTCCACACTTAACTACACCATCTTTTTTCCGTCCCATCTATCTTTCATTCACCTTTACATCCAACACCACCACCATCATTGATCCTCTAGCTAGAAATAAAATGCACTTGAATAATCATTGGCTAGCGAACATCCATCAATGTTTATATGGACATTTAGGACAGCTTGGGCACCGTCTTGGAGGACATCGGAGCGTAAATAGATTTAGAGACATTTTGCTATAACTTCATATATAGATGAGCGAAATAATTGCTGATCAAATTGTTTTTTTATCTATCTATCTATCTATCTATCTATCTATCTATCTATCTATCTATCTCTCGGTCTATCGCGTTATCATTTTCTCATTCATACACAGAAACAGAAACACACATATATACACAAACACCGACCCACAATGCGTCCATACACACACTTACACATACGCATGCATACACATATATACATTATTATTTATACATAGATAAATAAATAGATAGAGAGAAAGACAGACAGACAGATAGATAGATAGGTAGGTAGATAGATAGACATGTATGTATGTTATATGCATACGTGTAAATATATTCATATATATACGCGTGTGTGTGTATGTGTGTGTATGTATATATATATATATATATATATATATATATATATATATATGTATGTATGTATGTGTGTGTGTGTGTGTATCTCTCTGTGTGTGTATCTGTGTGCGTGTGTGTGTATATATATAAAAAAAGAGCGTATGCTCGAAACATTAATGACTTTTTCTAGTAATTTCCATTTCTTGAGCCTAAACCTAATACACACTTTTCTTTTTACTTCGACCTCATGTTATTTATAATTTCTGGCACCATAT
>NC_068986.1:28095943-28097186 GCF_001194135.2 Octopus bimaculoides | reverse complement strand
TATATATATATATATATATATATATATATATGATATATATACATATATACATATATACATATACATATGTATATTTGTGTATACATATTTATATATATATGTATATGCATATATACAATATACGTACACCGACCTCCATGCACACACACATGTGCAGATATACATTTGCGTAAATACATGTATATGCACATATGTGTATTCAAATTAACATGCAGCAATATATATAACTCTACCCATTCATAAATTCCAAGTGTGCCTAAGTGCATGAATGAATAAATACACACACACATAAACAGACACCATAACATATATTCATGGAGACAGCTAAACAAGAAGACAGGAAAGAACACATACATGCACGTACAGAAGTTTAACTGTCCATGCATATGGTTAACTATTCACCAAAACAAAGATAAAGACATTATATATCAAAGTAGTAACTTTCGTCATAATATTCATACATACATACAGATATACATGTAAGTATAAGTTTGCATGTTGATACTCACGTACGAATACAGATTGCGTAATGCATATGTACACACTTAAACTCAGATAGAAAACATACCCATACGTAAACACACAAACAGACGCATATGCACACTCATTTATACTTTCTTTTGGTGTTTCACTTTGTCTTCTTTTAGTTATCTTTTTTTCCTTCTGTTTCTTTCAATGTGTTTGAAGTCATTTTGCAGCGCTTTTTCCGGTCTTTAATTCATATAAATCATGGACTTCTTTCTTTAGCTTTCGTTTTCATTCCGTATTTTGAAGTCAAGCAATTTCTATGCGACTGAAATTTTTGGTCGATTGTTTGACTAGCAATTATCCGGTGCTTATTTAGCAAGACATTTTTTCACTTCCGTGCAAACAAGGTAGGATAGTAAAGGAATCAGATTGTAAGAGTACCGCTCTCATTCCATCGTTCTCGTTCATAGATCTCATTGACTCTGTCACTTAGATATTTCTCTCAAGCTGAGTGTATATATGTAGAATCAGTAGCCATGCTTGACCGCTAAATCTACAAGTTTTTTCATTCCCTCTCTGTTTATTTTCTCTCATTCCTTTCTACTGAAGAGCGTAGGCTCGAAACGTAAAAGACCTTTTCATTTTCCCAAGCGTCAAACTACTACACCTGCTTGTTGTTCATACACCTGTCTTCGTCTTTTGTTTTTCAATAAATTTCAGCTATATATATATATATATATATATATACACATACATATATGCTTTATATATATAT
>NC_068986.1:28092876-28095652 GCF_001194135.2 Octopus bimaculoides | reverse complement strand
ATATTATGTGTTCATGCGTCTCTGTGTGTGCGTGTGTGTCTGTGTGTCTCAGTGCGCGCGCATGTTCACTTTCTTCCTTCAATCATACAGTGCATTTCTCATTTCCGGTGGTGATCTGTGAACTTAATAAAATTCATTGTGAATTTCCAAACCACGTAAACATATAGCAGCACTTTTTTTCTTTTCAATTATAAATCAAGATTTCATTTTAAATCTTCAGATATTTTCTCAGCGAGATTGTATAATATGGAATCACCAGAGTGTCAGCGATGTATTCTCTACGTTATTGTTGGAAGTAGTGGCTAAATATCCATTAGATTTCATTTTGATATCGTGGAAATGAAGGGACACATTGGCCAATGTAGTCACAGCAATACGCAGACATTCTCTAGCCACTGTCGACTTCACAAATGCATAGAACTACTGATTGGTCCAATGGAAACTTGAAAGTAACGACGCTATTGTTCACAAGTTAACTAGTATATATTGTTGTTGGCACTCCGTCGCTTACAACGTCGAGGATTCCAGTTGATCCAATCAACGGAACAGCCTGCTCGTGAAATTAACGTGCAAGTGGCTGAGCACTCCACAGACACGTGTACCCTTAACGTAGTTCTCGGAGATATTCAGCATGACACAGTGTGACAAGGCTGGCCCTTTGAATTACAGGCACAACAGAAACAGGAAGAAAGAGTGAGAGAAAATTGTGGTGAAAGAGTACAGCTTCGATTGCCTCGATTCCGGTCTGGGAATCGAAACCGCGATCCTATGACCGCGAGTCCGCTGCCCTAACAACCGGGCCATTGCGCCTCCACACTAGTATATAATATAAAAAGAAAAGAACAAAGTTAGAAGTACTCGAGAGAATGACGGGATGGTCACAGCTGAGACGCTTTTGATCATAACGTTACACGGTTACGGTTGACCAGAGCTGACCAACAACAAAGGGGGAAAATCAGGATATCATAGATGCATATATATTACATACAGACTGGAGTTAAGAATATAATTACTTTACTTACGAGAAGCTGGCTAAGAGAGCACCTACACTCGCGAGAAATAGCAGCCAAATCGCTACTCAAATTACACAGTCACATCTTAAAGAAAGACATGACATAATAGTATTCTAAAAGGTATGGTTGTCATTGGATGACATTGATCGTTAGTCTGCTCGTTCATTCGTAAACACTATCTAAATAATATCAACGAATATGCGGCAAATGTGATATAGAGGAAATGAAGCAAATTTGAGCAAAGTAACAAGTTGTGAAATCTCAATAAGAGATAAAAGTAGTAACTATGCTAACAAGTAAAGTTAATCACCACATCAATACGGCTCCTCATTGTATGTGTAGGTACAGCCTGCACCCTGTATATATTGCAAGCAGGGGAGCGAACTCCTACCACCCTCCAGCAGACGACGGGTTTCAAGCTAATTTTGCTCATCCTCAGTCGCAAACACTCGTTCGCTAGAGAGATGACAAGACTCCGTTCCAGCAAGTAATATATAGAAAACAAGGTTTGCAACAAGCAAAGTAGCGAGTTATAAACTCTCAATAAGAGATGAGAGAAGCCTAATTTTTCAAGATTGGTATTAGGCAGTGTGTATACATATCCCAGGGCTCCAATAATTATAGGTATAAACTTTTTCACTGATCTTCAGTTTTATGGAAACATCCGCTGGGCAACTAATTTCCACAACTGTGCACACTTTCTCTTCTCTATCCCAAATCATTATATCAGGTCGGTTGTGCTTACATTTTATTGAGACCTTCACTGGTTCATTCCACCAATATTCCCTTTCATTATGAGTGGCTATGGCTTATGTATGTATGTATGTATGTATGTATGTATGTATATATGTATGTATGTACGCATTCATATATGTTTATATACGGTGTTGCCACTGCGTAGACGAAGACCGTTTCTTCAATTATTGAATTCTGTCATGAGATTTTATATGAGAAGTCTGGCTCTGGAGAAACAGACTCAACAGAAGACGTTACAAACTGCGATCGAAAAGTGTCTAGGATTGAGATCAAATCCTCTTTGCACACACAGGGATCTGATGCACACGTAAAACATACAAGCGTTAAACATGTCAAAATAATTAATTTCAATATAAATATAAACATTTGTTTTCATGAAGTAAGACCAGTGGTTTCGTGTAAGCGTGCACTCATCAGCGAACTGTAACGATCGTAGAAGCGCGTATGTTTATTTCATCATTCTATTTATTAACGGCTTTGAATATAAATCGAATTATTTCTTGTATGTGCATCAGATCACTACATTATACGCTGCATCTGTGCTACAAAAGGGAATATATTCAAATACATTATTACACAATATAATATACACTATGTGCCTGGTTCATCTGGAATATTCTGATATAAATGATGTGAATGCAGTTTCATTTTCATCATCTAGGCTGTGGATTTTAAGTTGATAACCACGTATTATCTCAAAATACACACATCATACGTATCAAAATAGATTTACCAGCTTACCTCTGTCTTCACGTCTCGTTGAAGAGTCCACGCTTGCACGAAACCGGAAGCTTCAATGGGCTGAGAATAAATGGTTATGTTTAGCTCCAAATCACCTCTCTATATATTTTTTACATCTACATTGGATGTATTTCACACATGTGCATCAGATCCTTATGTAACACGCTCTGCGAACGCTATTCAGAAAACCAGCGAGCGCTTTGCATCAATGCTACAAAATGGAATATTTTGGCACATATTTTCTAAATAACACACGTAATATATAT
>NC_068986.1:28091604-28092289 GCF_001194135.2 Octopus bimaculoides | reverse complement strand
ATATATATATATATATAGATATATAGATATCATATTTATATGCTGGTTGATACACACATGTTTGTACGTATTTATACGTATTTATATTTATATATGATGCATGTTTGCGTGAATGTATGTGGCGAGGGGTAGGGGAACTAATATGTGTATATATGCATATATGTAAGCATGTATATTTTCGCAAATGCTTTGAAATGTACTAATATGTAAATTGATGTGCTCTAAATAGTAACCATTAGACTCCGCTAGAACATTAAAAGATAAAATTGAAAAGATGGATAATGCTATTGAATGTTTAAGAAGCAGTACCCTGAAGTGAGAATAATGGATTTTTCTTGAAATATATACACATTCAAATATGTATGTATTAATATTATACTTACATATAAACTGAGGAATATATATTCATGTATGTATGTTCGTATACTCGCACACAAACATTGGTATATGCATATTTTATGTATTCATGTATGTGAGTGTGTATAAGTGTACAAATGTGAATAAAGAGGCGTATGTAGATCAAAAATATATGTATATATACATACATATATACATACGTACATGTATATGCACACATTTATGTACTAATTTAAATATATGGTATAATATTAAATTCATTGTATATAAATTTCAATATAAACGAACATACATATATATATATGTTTATGTATGTAGGTATATGTAT
>NC_068986.1:28090933-28091353 GCF_001194135.2 Octopus bimaculoides | reverse complement strand
ATATATATATATATATATATATATATATACATATATGTATATATATATGAGAGAGAGAAAGAGAGAGTGATAGATAGACAGATAGAGAGAGAGAGAGAGAGAGAGTGAGAGAGAGAGAGATAGACAGACAGACAGATAGACGGAAGCATGCATACAAACATATATACGCACATGCACATGTACGCTTAATTGCTACCTGTCCCAAAAAGACACCAAAATACACACATGTAGCTCCCCACACATAGTACAAAAATTCATGTTTATGTATGAGCACACACACATACACACACACTCTCTCTCTCTCACAAACATATACATATGCATATACATACATATATATATATATATACATATATATACATGCATACATATATGTATATATATATATATATATATATATATATATATATATATGTGTGT
>NC_068986.1:28090598-28090923 GCF_001194135.2 Octopus bimaculoides | reverse complement strand
ATATATATATATATATATATATATATATATATATATATTCATACATACATATTTTTCTATCACACCTATACACTAATGCACGCACACATTCACCTGTATCTATTCATCTATAACAACATATACATGTCAATCTATTTATATACCACGCTCTGTCTTTCTCTCTCTCTCTCTCTCCTTCTACCTATCCATCTATCTATCTCTATCTCTATCTCTCTCACTCTCTTCCCGACACCCACGTTACCTTTCCCTTAGCATATATGTGTCTGTGTCTGTGTGTACAAATGTCCATGAATATCTTATAAACATATATATATATATATATATA
>NC_068986.1:28089307-28089679 GCF_001194135.2 Octopus bimaculoides | reverse complement strand
ATATATATATATATATATATATATATATACATATATTTATATCTGTATATATATGTGTGTATATGTATATATATATACATCTCTGTGTCTATCTTTGTCTCACCATTTCTCTTTCTTTCTCGTCTTCTCTCCATATAAGCATATATATGCACACACACACGCACATACATATATATATATGTGTGTGTGTTTATATATACATGTGGGGATGTGCGATGTATAAATATTATGTATATCTATATACATACGTGTATTTGTATAATTGTGCATACCAACATACATATATGCACACACACACACACATATATACATACATATATAGATATAAATATATATATATACATACATACATACATACATACATACATACAT
>NC_068986.1:28088766-28089297 GCF_001194135.2 Octopus bimaculoides | reverse complement strand
ATATATACATATATATATATATATACATATACATATACATACATATATATTCATGCATATATATATATATATATGTATATATATGTATATATGTGTGTATATATATACATATATATATGTATATATATATGTGTATATATATATACATGTAAAATACATATATACATATAAATATAAGCATACATACATATAAACACACTCTTACACGTAGACACACTCTTACACGTAGGCACACAGAGTCACATCCGTACACATATACAGGCGCACGCACACACTCAGATACACACACGCGCACACACACACACACGTATGTATATGCACACAGCTGGTGTTACGCACAACCTGAACCATTATACATAAGCCATTTACATTATATATCGGCAACAAATAACCTTTTATCGCTGAAGGCAATAATTCAGTTTGGTAAAAATACAGCTGGAGCCGCATTATTTTATTGTTTCTTTAACTTCGACATACATTACGCATACACACACACACACACACACACACACACACACACACACACACACA
>NC_068986.1:28087114-28087897 GCF_001194135.2 Octopus bimaculoides | reverse complement strand
ATATATATATATATATATATATATAAGATACATATTTGGAAGCCTAGTCGTATACTTCCATTGTCGCATATATATATTCATACATATTGAATCCAAAATAATAATTTATACACACATGATGCATGTATGTGTTTGTGTGTTCTTATGTATATATCCATGTTTATACGTATATATGTATGTATGTATGTATGCATGCATGTATACATGTATGTATTTATATATAAGTGCATATATCTGAATACAAGCCTTCGTTTGATTCTGCAGTAGTCCTCCTTATTGAATTTATATTGGAAGGAAATGCTGAGTTAGAAAATGACATTTAAGAGAATAAATATAAGATATATGGATAGATATATTGATAAATGCAAATGGATAAAATGCTAGATAGACTGCAAAGTGGGGAGATTGCTAAAGCAGATACAAACGCCCACACACACACACACATATATATATATAAGTGTGTACGTGTGTTTGGGTGTGGGTCGTGTGTTGGTGCGATGTGTGTATTTTATGCATAAATATACATTTAGACTATCAAGCCTTAAGCGAAAGGCTCTCAATTTACCAAGGGTAAAGTATACTGTTTACTGCCATAAGGTAAAAGTGGGAAGTATAGCATCGAACTTTAGCCGGGCGTTCAACTCATTTTGTACGTGAAAATCTGTATCTATGGATATATGCACATGTGTATGTATGTATATATTAACATACGTATGCATGTATGTTTATATACGCATACATATATGTGTGTCTATGTAAATATCATTAACAAGAAGAATGGAG
>NC_068986.1:28084254-28086842 GCF_001194135.2 Octopus bimaculoides | reverse complement strand
ATATATATATATATGTATGTATATATGTATGTATATATTAACATACGTATGCATGTATGTTTATATACGCATACATATATGTGTGTCTATGTAAATATCATTAACAAGAAGAATGGAGTGAGCAGTTCGTTTTATTACATAATTTTAGAATTGTTACATCGGCATTTTATCATAAGTGAATATCATATGTGTGTAATAGTAGATAGCATTAGACAGACAGACAGGCAGACAGACAGACAGATAGATAGACAGACAGAAAGGCAGACAGACAGACAGACAGACAGACAGACAGATAGATAGATAGATAGATAGATAGATAGATAGATAGATAGATAGATAGATAGATAGATTGCATTGTCATCATACTTACACCGCAAAGTTATCGACTCGTCAGGTTTATGTATACAATCCATTTTCTGGATGAATAAATCAAAGATGACAAAAGAATAAAGGAACTAAATATGTGAACTCATAAATTAGAGCTTACATAGAAGATCATGGATTTTTCTGTCTCCAGAGACATGAGTCTATAGAACGCCAGTGGACAATTTTCTGAAACAGGTTTCATGCTGATGGACGCCCCGAGGCTACATCAGAAAAAGATGAAATCGCCATTGTCAGAGTTGTAAAGAAATCACTCTGTTTTTCTGTTTCCAAAATCAAGGCATCAACAGGAGCAGGAACCTCGACATTCAACGTAAGAAGAGTGATTTTGAACCATGGTTTCCCCCTTAAGAAGCGGCTAGGACGTCCGTTATTGTCCAGTTCCCACAAAACTGTTAGACTGGAGTTTGCTCGGCAGCATCAGATTAGGGGTAGTGAATGGACCAGGGTTCTGTTCTCTGATGATAAAAAATGTAATTTGGTTGGCCCGACGGTTATAAGTATTACTGGGCAGATAAATGTGTACAAAATTCTACTTATTCCAAGTGGCAGAACAGCGGAAGAGGTCTTATGGTGGGGGGGGGGGCATAGCTGTCAATGGGAAACTTCTACTTGTCATCATGGATGGCCGTTTCAGTAGTGCACGATACATCGATATGTAGGACGGGGCTCCCATTGACGAAGAAGGAAGAAGGCTCCATTGCGAGAACTTCATATTCCAACAGGACAATGCTCTTATTCATAAAGCAAGGGCAACTGTGGATTTGCTCCATGCAATTGGGGTTGAAGTCATGTGACGGCCAGCAAGAAGTTCTGACTTCAATCCTATGGAGAATTCCTGTGGATATCTCACGAACGTTGTGTAAAGCGAAAGCAAGCAGTATTCGTCTGTTGATGAACTTGAAACAGCAATAGAGAAGGCCTGAGAAGAGCTCCCACTTGAACTGCTGCAGAAGCTGACTGGAAGTATGAAATCGCGTGTTTTGAAGTGATTCAGAAAGGTGGTGGTCAAACACACTATTGTTGATGTATTATTGCATGAGGATATCATTGAAATATATCATAATTTCCTTGTTTTGCATCATTTTTGCAACATTATTCAACCTAGCGTTATAGTTTTGAACAGCGGAGTTCTGGCTTCCAATATGTTTTTGAATTATTATCTAATTTGCTTTTTGATTTCCATAAAATGAAATATTGCAATGCCTTCGATTCGATTTCCTATCTAGAGATGAGTCTCGTGAATTTGGGTAGTATTGTTCGCCAGAAAAAAAAAAACAGACAGTGCTCTGGCTTTATAGATTCGAAAAGCAGTATACGAGGTCTGATCAATAAGTATCCGGACGGTTGCCATAGTAACGAAGCTAAAGCACGCAGAGTAAAGCTACTTGGCAAATATTGACCTTGGACCTCTGCTGTACATGCGCACTAATATTAACGTTCTAACTCACTTTATCTGATTACAGCAGTGCTTGGAAGGAAGGTGTGTAGCGTGTGGTCGTCGCATTGATAATGACAGAGAAAGTTGTCATGGCGATACCTGCTCAGAGGCCAGTGAAAAGTTTCAGAAAGTGTATGAAGATGAGTGTATGAGCCGCACTCAAGTGTACGAGTGGTTCAGACGTTTCCAAGATGGCCGAAAAAATGTTGATATTAACGGATGTTCTGGGAGACCTGCGACCAGCAGAACTGAGAAAAACATCGCAAGTGTGCGTGCAGCTGTGAGAGGACATCGTCGATTCCCCATCAATGACTCATCAGAGGATATGCAGATTAGTTACGGTTCAGTTCAATCCATTATCACTGAAGATTTGGGTATGAGACGCATGTCTGGCAAATTGGTGTTAAAACTACTTTCAGCTAACCAAAAGGTCACTCGGGTTTCAATTGCACGAGATCTCTTTGATTGTGTTGAGGACGATGAAAACTTTTTGAAAACTTTGAGAAGACCTCTGAGCAGGTATCACCAAGCTTTTGGCAAAATTTGATGCAGATTCTCCGCTCAACTTTCTCTATCATTGTCAATGCGATGATCACACGCTACACACATTCCTTCCAAGCACTGCTGTAAACAGCGGAAGTAAGGTATAATGTTAAAACGTAGTGCGCATGCACATCAGTGTTTAAGGTCAATCTGTCCAAGGGGTTTCATTCTGCGTACTTTAGCTTCGTTACTATGCCAACAGTGCGGATACTTATTGATC
>NC_068986.1:28078842-28083643 GCF_001194135.2 Octopus bimaculoides | reverse complement strand
GAAAGGTAGTTAGTAGTATCATATTTTAGGATGCAGCCAAGCCTATTTATAGACGGTGGAAAGGGATTGAAAGGCGTGACGTAGTCTGTATGCGTTGGTGGTGTTCTTGTGAATTTGAGAGTAGAAGAAATAGATTTGGGGGTATATGTGTGGTGAAATGATCGAAAGGAAATAATCCTATTCAAAAGATGGTGAAAGATGGATGTTTTAGCCAGGTTGAATAGGTTGCCTGTGGGGGGTTGTGTGATTATGTTCCGTGATCGTTTGTGCAATTTTGCTTGTGATAGAACCTAAATGTGTGGAAAGAGCGGTGATTGCAGTTGCTAAACGCTTCGTTATATCGATTAAGTAGCGTGGGTGAATTGTATTTTAAAATATGGAACGCCTCCGTTAGGCAAAGCTTGCAATTGGAGCGCTGGCCCTGGTATGGAGTTCCAGAATCTTAGATGGACCATTTTAAGGTGTATTGGGTATTTTTGTTTTTGAGGTGATGAATATGATTGGCTAATGTTGTAGATTTACTGTGTTTGTCGTATCTAAAAGAGTGCAAATGGGCTGCGTAGCGATGTTTAAAGTTTTTAGTTGCACTTATGTACGTGGCAGTAGAGTTATGTAATAGATTTTTCACGGTGCATTTATATATTACATTGTATCTTACGCAATGTGTTTGAAGCGGACAGATAGTCCCGGAGCGACAGTTACAAGTGTAGGAGGCTAGAGGGTTGCGTATGCTTGTGGTTGAGTTATTATTATTGGAGGATATGTTATTGGGGGATGTGTAGGAATCTAGATCAATGGAATTATTGTTATGGCTATTTGTCCTATATATATATATACATATATATACATATATATATACATATATATATATATACATATATATATATACATATATATATATTCCATCAGAGTTTTGTTTGGGTGTCTTCTCTTTTTCTTTTTAATTAGTTAATGATGTCGCTTAACTAAGATACTGTCGAAGATCGGAGATGTTTTCTATGTGCCATCATCGAAGGTAACTCCTGCTGCTGAACAGCTAACATCCTGTCCAATCTTCTATAACCAGCTGATAAGCTATAAGCCCTTAAGCGCTAAAGACTAGCAACATTCATGCATAAGACTTGGGCGTTTTCCCGCACTCCATAGCAGTTAAAAACCATAATAAGTGACATTATTTTCCAGATTTTCGACACTAACACCCAGCTGATTCCTCTCGACAGATGCGAATTGGCTTACCCAGTGTTCCTTCAATGCATCTCTTTTCTACTGTTCAGTTCACTTAAAATTGCCTGCTCGAATGCCCTTGCGCATAACTCTGACCTTATCTAATATAAACGTAAGAATAGATTTGTTTATATAGATATGCAATTGGTACGTATGCAGACCACTGGGTTCGTACCTTGATTACATGCAATATTGAGATTGAATGTCTTCGGTTATCGGGAGACGATAATCACAGAAGTATATTTATGTTTGTGTGTATTCAGAGAATGAGAAAGAGAGATTGAAAAACGAATGGATGAACAGATACAAGTCTTTGTGTATGTGTATGTTGTACATATATTACATGTACATATCTTTATTAGATGTAATTATATACCCACGCGCACAAGCTCACACACACACGCACACGCACACGCACACACACACACATACACTCACACACACACATTTGTAGCACAACTATAACTTTACACCAGAGGCAGCGTTCGAATACCGCAAGCGATATTACCACTTTTTCCTTAGATTGATAGATAGAGAGAGAGAGAGAGAGAGAGAGAGAGAGAGAGAGAGAATGATAGATAGATAGATAGATAGATAGATAGATAGATAGATAGATAGATAGATAAATAGATAGATAGATAGATAGATAAACAGACAGACGGATAGACAGACAGACATACAGATAGAGAGATAGATAGATAGATAGATAGACACGCATATGTATATGAATGTGTATGTATATACATATATATATATATATATATATATATAATTATTGTTGTTATCTCGTTATTAAATTTGTGTATGCGTATGCATACATGCATATATAGATATATATGTATGTATGTATGTATGTATATATATATATGTATGAATATACACACACACATACAAATAAATAGATGTATACAGACGTAGATAGATAGATAAGGAAACACGCACACGCAAACACAAACACACACACACTCACACACACACACAAGCATACACATGCGCGCGTACACTAATATAGTTTTCCAGTCCAGCAGATAATCATTCATAAGCTAAGCCAAGGATTTCATAACAGTGTGATTCCAAAGTGTTTATCCCAATAAATACAGATATATTTCACTGATTCTCTGATTCTATAATTCTATTTACTTAAAGTTTTCCACCTAGCAAGCACACATCAGTGTATCGTGGTGGCTATTCATAATCTACGATTTTCCCCTAGTTCTATCGATTTTTCATCTTTACTCTATCAAATTTCGATAAGACTTATTATGCAATTCTTTAATACCGTAGATTTTGATTTACCATTTAAACAAATGTAGATAATGCATTTTTCAATGTTTCTCGTGTTCTGTTGTTCTGCGATTTAGTAATTTTGCAAAACCCGAGGTCTAGTTACGAAGAGATAAGCATTTGGTCCTGTGTCTGTGATTGAATATAATGCTAAAGATTTTTAAGGAAATTCTTCGCCAGTTATCTTTAATCTAATCTGTAGTTATGTAATTCTGACATTTCAACTGGCATAGACATTTGGTGCCAGAACCTGCAGAAGAAGGCGAATGAAATTTCATATCGTGTACAGCTTCCGCAAAATTGTTAACGATTGAAGGGCAAAGAAATTGCCAATAATTGAAACCTCAAGCTGAAACCGAAAATTGAAACTGAAAAACCATTATCAAATATTTCCGAATTTTTTATGCAGCCTTGCGCATTACTTGTGCTATTTCTCAATTCGTCTTTTATCTTTTATCTTTCTTTCTTTTTCTTTTTATTTTTTTTTATATACTTATTTCTGTCATTTGCCTGCGGCCATGCTGAAGAGAACGCCTTGAAGTATTTTTAATCGAACAAATCGACCCTAGTAAATTTCTGCTTTTCCTTTTTGCTTTTTTTTTTTTTTTTGAAATCTGGTACTGATTCTGTCGGTCTCTTTTACTGAAACGCTAAGATACAGAGACGTAAACAAACCAGCACCGGCTGTTAAGTGATAGAGGAGGACAAACGCAAATACAAAGATACGCACGCATGTATGTACGACGGGCTTCCACAAAGTTTCTGTCTACCATATTAGCAGAAGACACCTACCCAAGGTGCCAGACAATGCGTCTTAATCTGAAACTACGTGGTTGCAAAACCAGATTCTTAACGACAGTCATACCGGAGTCAAACAGAGAGAACAAAATCATAAATGGGAAAACCAACGGGTAATTCATGGTTTGGACTGTTCCATTGCATCACAAAAAGGGTTCCATGTTCTGTAAGATTTCTCGTTGGTGAGGTCTTTTTTCTCTTTTTTTTTTTTGTCAACGCGGAGTCAATTAAAACATTTATGACTTCCACTCCCAGGTCAGTGGCAATTTCTTTCTCTCTGTCTTCTTATCTGACATGGTTGGAATAACTTCCAGTTTTCCTTCTGCAACTGTATACAGCAGATTCATTAGACACATTTTCAGGAATGACACATTATGGTAATTGAAAAGAACAGATAGCCATCTTCTCCATGGTTCTTGTCCGTATGGTCGCTTATATTGATTTCATAACTAGATTATCCAAATTTTGAAAGACTCTCTATCTGTATTGTTCATTCATTTCTCGGTGACTCTAGCAATCTAAATGAGATAAACTCGAATCGAAACCGCACCAAGATCTCAGTTCGAGTACTCCATCTGTGATGCTAACGCTATTGACTTCAATATACATAAACTTAGATAAACTTAGTTATGTTTCGACCAAAGATTGGTTTAACTTAATAGCACCACCTGTTTATGGTCTATTCAAGTAGTGAGTTCTTATTGAGTGAGTTGTATCCAGGTATGGGTGGCTTGTCTGGTCATTAGTATCGTCCATATACTTTTCGAGTTCAAATCTCGCCGGAACCATATTTGGCTTTGATCCCACCTCAAGCTGGAAAAATAAATACTAATTTTCTATTGTAGTTGATTTAATCAACTATTTCTTTCCTCTTGACGCTCTGTGTTTATCCAAAGTAGCCGAGATAGTTTAAAAAAAAAAACATAATGGAAAATTAATCGATAATATGATCTTACATATGGCACAAACAAATCCAATGACTCAGTCTTCAGTGAGGCGACAGTAACAACAGTGGCTTCTAACTTAGGCAGCACAATAGTATACATTACAGGTTGAGGTATATAGACAATTGAATTACCAATATTTATTTTATCGGTTACAGAAGGATGACAGGCAAAGCAACGCTGGCGAGTACTGAAAATGAAGCATAATGCTTTGCAGTATTATGTCTACCTCTGCACCATACTACCTACTGCTCCACAGTTTTATCCACCAGACTGCCATTTTGACTACAGTCCTAATATTTTGTCTTCTGCTATTTTGCCAACCACTCCGCCATTTTTCCATTGCTCAACCTTTTTGTGAGTTATTCAACCATTTTGTATTCGACTGCATTAATTTGCCGACTGCTCTACTATTTTATCTAGTATTTTGTCCACCACTCTGTCATTTTGCTTATCACACTTCCGTTATGCCCAGCATTCCGCCATTTTGTCTACTACGTTATTATTTTGTCTACCGCTCTGCTGCTTTGTCTCCGATTCTATTAATTTGT
>NC_068986.1:28077644-28078766 GCF_001194135.2 Octopus bimaculoides | reverse complement strand
TACGTTATTATTTTGTCTACCGCTCTGCTGCTTTGTCTCCGATTCTATTAATTTGTCTACCGCTCTACCATTTTACGTACTGCTCTACTCTACTATTTTGTCTACCACTCTGTTCTTTGCCTACTACTCTGCTGTTTTGTCTATCATTCTGTCATTTTGGTCACCACTCATTTATTTTGTCTATCGTTCTGTCATTTCATTCAATACCGTGAGAGCGGAATGGAATCAAATAAAATGTGTCGGGATGGTTGTTTGGTTAAGAATTTGGTTTTGCATCCACGTGGTTTCAGATTAAGTCCCATTGCGCAGCATCTTGAGTAAATGTCTTATACGATGGCCTCGGGCTAACGGATGCTTTACTAGTGAATATGGTAGACGGAAACTTTGTGGAAGCCCGTCGTAATATGTGTATGCGTGTTTCTGTATCTGCGTTTGTCCCCCTCCATTCATTAGTAATAAGCAAAGACAGAGAGAGAGAGAGAGAGAGAGAGAGAGAAAAATAGAGAGAGAGAGAGAGAGAAGTAATAGGGAGAAAAAGAGGATGGAAAGAAAGAAAAAAAGAAAGAAAGAAAGAAAGACGTAGAGAAATGGAATGTAAAAGAAAACATTGTGATTAGAAAGAGAAAGAAGGAAAATTAGAAAACAACGAAGATGCAGAGCAGAGGAAGGTGCGTGTGACAGGGATGTGTGTATGTGTGTCGCATAGAGATCGCAGTCTGATGGCGGCGGCGGCGGAGGAGGAGGAGGAAGTGATGGTGGTATTGGTGTTGATGTTTATGGGAATGTTGGGAATGATGGTGGTGGTGGTAGGTTTTGTTGTTGCTCTTGTTGGTGGTGGTGAAGAAATCTACTTTATAAGCAAGTTAATAAACATGTTATAGAATAAGATATACAGTGATAATCTTCGAAGTTTCTATAATAGAGTAATGGAAGTAGGTAGGGGAGGAATGTGAGGTTGGTGGGGGAGAAATGTGAGGTTGGTGGGGACGGGGAACTACTGATGCAATAAAGCGAAGAAAATTGGATAGATAGATAGATAGATAGACGGAGAGAGAGAGAGAGAGAGAGAGAGAGAGATCTAGGTAGGTAGGTAGGTAGGTAGGTAGGTAGGTAGGTAGGTAG
>NC_068986.1:28074897-28076160 GCF_001194135.2 Octopus bimaculoides | reverse complement strand
TATATATGGAGAGAGTATGTATATGTATGCATATACATGTATATATTTATGCATGCATACATATATATATATATATATATATATATATATACGTATATATACATATATACAAATACAAAAATATGCATGCATACAAGATGTATATATACACACACACATGCACATATGCACACACACTCATATATATATATACACATGTTTATGTCTATATGCAAATGTATATACAGAGGTATGTATTTGTATGCACACAATCATATGTGTATGTGCCTGTATGTGTTTGTACGCTTACATGCGCATGTGTACAAACGTGGATACATATATATCTGCACACATATATGCAGGCGTACACACAAACACACACACACACACACACACACACACACATGTATTAATATATGGCTACGGCATCATATGACCTGTTCAGAGAAGAAGCCTGACAACATACTTTCCTCATACGGCCGTTGTCATTAGCATATTTTCCAGAGTTTCGCATGTCGAAAAATGTCTGCTGTTAAACTCATATCAAATATCACGTGATTGTCTATGTGTCTCTTCTATATACTTAAACACAGTTGCCTCTATCTATTTCCTGCTCCTGTTGACAAGCAGACGTTTTCAGTATCGGCAATATGGCTGAAGGGAAATAACCTCAGGCGTGTATTCTGCAATACAATAAGGTTTTTAAATGAGGCCTGAAATTTTAGGAGAGAATGTTAACAATTAGATCAACCACACTCTTCAACTGGTATTTATTTTTATCGACCTGGAAAGAATGTAAGGCAAAGTCGACCTCGGCTGAATTTGAATTCAGAACACAAGATCGAAAGAAATGCATGCTAATAGTTCTACCAGCTCACCGCCTTGATAACAACAATAATAATGATGATGATGATGATGATGATGGTAATGATGATAATAATAATAACAACAACAACAACAACAACAACAATAATAATAATATTAATGATGATGATGATTTCAAATTTTTGACACAAGGGCAGCTTCGGGGAGGGGATTAAGTCGATTACATCGACCTCAGTGCGTAACTGGTACTTATTTAATCGACCCCGAAAGGGTGAAAGGCAAAGTCGACCTAGGCGGAATTTGAACTCAGAACATAGCGGCAGACGAAATATCGGCTAAACATTTTCCCCGGCGTGCTTAAGATTCTGCCAGCTCGCTACCTAATAATAATAATGATAATAATAATAATAATAATAATAATAATAATAATAATAATAATAATAATAATAATAATAATAA
>NC_068986.1:28073859-28074887 GCF_001194135.2 Octopus bimaculoides | reverse complement strand
GAAGAATTTTGGCACAATGCCAGCAGTTTCGGAGGAGGGGATAAGTCGATTATATCGACACCAGTGTTTAACTGGTATTCATTTTATCGACCGCAAAAGGATAAATGGCAAACGCAAAATGAAAGTATTTTGCCCGGCGTGCTAAAGATTTCGTAGCTCGAAGCCTTAATAATAATAATAATAATAATAATAATAATAATAATAATAATAATAATAATAACAATATTTTCTTTATTAAACACTGGAGGTTCATATAAAAGATTGGGACGCTACAGGACAATACAAAACGAATGGGATTGGACTGTGTAAATAAGGAAAAACAGTGTAAGTTATAACAATTAAATGCCCTAAAAAGGGAGACTTCCAAAGGCTACTCCTGGAAATGCCACAATGATATGAGAATAGAAGATGCTCAAAAAACTCTTTTGAAGACAACGAGGATTTTGAGATTAGCAATTGGGTGTTAAGAATCGGGAAAGGAGACCTTGTGAGTCACTTGACAACAAGTTGCTGTCCAGGGATTCCAGTTGATCCGATCAACGGAACAGCCTACTCGTGAAATTGACGTGCAAGTGGCTGAGTACTCCACAGACACGTGTACCCTTAACGTATTTCCCAGGGAAATTCAACGTGACACAAATTGTGACAATGAAATACAGATACTACTCATTTTTGCCAGCTGAGTGGACTAGAACAATATAAAATAAAGTGTCTTGCCGAGAATCGCGCCGCGGACAATCGAACTCGCGACCTTATGATCATGAGCCGAATATTATAACCACTAAGCCACACACCTTCATATTTTAACTATTGCACAAATCACGATCAAGGATGAGACTTTGTATGATTATAACGATATGCGTAGGACTCCGATTGTTACTCTGGTCGGGGTTGTATGAAGGGTTTTAAAATTATATAACATCAATCTGGGAGAGTCTTTTGAATCATCGGGTGGAATGCCGGGCAGTAAATGTTCCGCCTCTCCGTGTTCTTAGTTCAAATTCCACCGAGGGAATTTGAAGACAACT
>NC_068986.1:28071329-28073070 GCF_001194135.2 Octopus bimaculoides | reverse complement strand
GGTGGTGGAGGTGGTGGAGGTGATGGTGGCGGCAGTGTGCTGATGATGGTAATGGTCGATAGCTACACGATAGAACTTTCACGGCTCTATAAAAACTACGTTAAATTAACAAAGACAGGCAGATAGACAGATAGGCAGACAGACAGACAGATAGGCAGACATCCAGGTAGACAGCCAGGTAGACAGACAGACAGGCAGGCAGGCAGACAGGCAGATAGATAGATAGATAGATAGATAGATAGATAGATAGATAGATTGACAGATATGCATGTAGATCGGAAGAGCTAGATAGAAAGAGTGATATTAAGAGAGATGCAGACATACAAAAAGGGGGAACGAGAGACAGGTAAAAGAGAAGGCGTCGGTAATTGCAATGAGCACTAACATTCCGTTTTACGCCATATCTGTTTATTACAGTAATATCTTAGAGTACCTGATATCAGTGACCTGATCATATTTCCATTCAAGGCTCTGTGTCTGTATTCAAATTTACCAGATACATTTTCATAAAATAGCGTTTTCCAATGGCTTCTTATAGCTAGGTTCGTTGTGAAGATATGATATTAAGACCGTTGTATCATTCGGTTTCTGGAAATTTCTGAGCATTGAAATACCGTCCAATTAGAAATTTTGTCATCTTATCTTGAGAATGATTCCGATGCTTAGATCTGGTGAAATTATTTTCCAGGGAAGCGAAGATAGGTGTAAGCCATTCAAGACTGAAATTATTGCAGCTTTTGTAAACTAGGCGTAGACGTGGTTGTGTGATTAAGGAGATTGCTTTGCAAGACTAGTGGTTTCTGGTTCAGTCCCTCCACGCAGCACCTTAGCATGTGCCTTCTACTATAGCCACAGGTCGACATTGATCGACCCGGGTCTATAGTAGAAGACACTTGCCCAGGTGCCGCACTTTAGGAAAGACCCCAAAACCACATGGTTGCAAAGCGAGATTCAAAACCACCTAGCCTTACCTAATGAAAATTAAAATGAGCAGAACGAAACTGTTCGGAAACTCGTCGAACTGAACATAACATTAAAATGAACATATAGATAGGCACAGATATGGCCATGGGGTAAGAAGTTTGCTTCGCGATAACAGGGTTTCAAGTTCAGTCTCACAGTTTAGCAGCTTGAGCAGGTGTCTTCTGCTGTAAGCCCAACATGATTCAAGTCATGTGAGTGGATTTGTTAGACAGAAACTGTACGGAAGCTCGTCGTATATATGTGCGTGTATATGCATGTGTGTGCCTTTGTTTGTGTTTGTGTCTTCCCGTTACCATCACATGACAACTGGTGTTGGTTTGTTTACGTCCCCGTAGCTTAGCGGGTAGAATAAGTACCACACAAAAACAAAAAAAAGCAGTGGATTCGTTTTCTCCGACTAAAGCTTTTCAACTCTGTGCTCCAGCATGACCGCAGTTCAGTGACTGAAACAAGTGTACGAGGGGTGCTGAAAAGTTCCTGGCTTTGAGGGTGTCGCGAAAGGCCTGGTTGGAGGCCCAAACTTCCGAGTTCTTTTACAGGGCTTAGAAAAACTGAAGGACTGCTGAAGTAAATGTGTGAATCAGAGAAAGGGTAATATGTTGAATAAAATCATAATAACCTGCTGATCCTTCTGTGTTTTCTTTTAATCAAAGCCAGGAACTTTTCGGTACCTCCCCGTAAGACTGAAGATAAAAGATGAAAGATAGCTGATAGATTCGATGCGCGAAATACAAAGATAAACATCTGACAAATGAAA
>NC_068986.1:28067688-28070247 GCF_001194135.2 Octopus bimaculoides | reverse complement strand
AGTCGATTACATCGACCCCAGTGCGTAACTGGTACTTAATTTATCGACCCCGAAAAGATGAAAGGCAAAGTCGATCTCGACGGAATTTGAACCCAGAACATAAAGACAGACGAAATACCTATTTCTTTACTGCCCACAAGGGGCTACACACAGAGGGGACAAACAAGGACAGACAAACGGATTAAGTCGATTATATCGACCCCAGTGCGTAACTGGTACTTAATTTATCGACCCCGAAAGGATGAAAGGCAAAGTCGACCTCGGCGGAATTTGAACTCAGAACGCAGTGGCAGACGAAATACCGCTAAGCATTTCACCCGGTTTGCTAATGTCTCTTATTTCTTTATTGCTCACAAGGGGCTACACACAGAGGGGACAAACAAGGACAGACAGAGGGATTAAGTCGATTACATCGACCCCAGTGTTGTCTAAGAATATTTGTATTATATCGTATTCTCTTGTCATTCTAAGTTGTCCGTTATCCTCCTAATGCTGAATTTATTAAAACGTTTTTACTCTAGAGAGGTTTCGTTATGTATATATACATACATACATACATACATATATATATTATGTGTGTGTGTGTGTGTGTGTGTGTGTGTGTGTGTGTGTGTGTGTGTGTGTGTGTGTGTGTGTGTGTGTGTGTGTGTGTATGTATGTATGTATGTATAGATAGATAGATAGATAGATAGATAGATAGATAGATAGATAGATAGATGAAACAGGCTTTCGTACAGTTTTTGTCAACCAAATTAAATCACAAGATATTGATCGACCGAGATCTTCATGGAAGACACTTCTCCAAAGACCAAAGATCCGCTCAGTTGATTCGAACCTAGAGGCACTTGGCTGCAAAGCGAGATCGTTAAACGCACGGCATCCATGCCTACCCATAAAAGCATATTCTGTACTCAAGATCCAATTCGTTTTAACCATACAGTTTCAACAATAATTATTTAATGAAATTAACCAGACGATACGCTTCGATGTTCAGTATTTCTTTTGCTTTTCCCTCCAACAATGGCTTTAGTCTTTAACCTTTCCTTCCTCCCAGCTTCGTCTCTTTCCCAACACTCTTTTCTACTGTTTATCTGCATTCATTCACCCCCAATAACCTTCACATACGTAGTCACACATATTCACACACACACACACACATGCACACACATATCCTTCCCATATCGTACGTTTCCTAAAGAGCATCGTTTTAAATCTCAGAACTACAGTTTGTCTACTTTACTGATATCTTCAACTACAAAATATGTCCGAATTCTTAATTAATCTTCCTTCAATGTAAAATGCAATGCCAAAGAGGCCTTGTAAATTCCTTTGCAAGACAGGCTCTTCAGTTTAATAATTAGCAGTTTGTGTAATTGCAGAGAAGGCGAGGAAAAGAGAAACGAAAAGATAGTTTTCTTAATGAAAGACGTCTAGGTGAATTTACTATAAACGGCGAGTGCCTGTGTGTGTGTGTTTGTCTGTGTACGTCTTTAATTGTGTGTATGAGTGTGCAGCCGTGCATGTGTGCGTGAGTATGTGTATACGTGTGTGCTTATGTGTGTACGTGTGTGTGTGTACGTACGTGTGTGTGTGTTTATTCCCAAATTTGTCTAAGCCATAATTGTGTTCGTTAAATTTTCTGCGTTTAAGATATCACTTTCACTGTTCTGATTAAGTAAATCTTTCGTTGTTTCTATCAGTTCTCAGACAAGAGTTATGATTAAATTGAAATTAAACCACGTCTATCTTATTCAAGCCATTGTCATTAGCAAAACTCCTGCGAGAGTAAGTCTGTAATGTTCTTAGATTAGTGATAGCGTTAATTCAACGCCAAAGATGGCCAAATCATCTTATGTTCGACAATATAGCGATTGGGAATAATTGTGTTATCTGCAGTAATCGCTTCCGCGGCTGATTATGGTTTTCAATGTAGTTGTCACCAAATCGTCACATTTCTAACAGCAGTGAGTCAATTATGATTTAACTAACAGTCATCTCTCTACATCGCCTTCTTGTCTATGTTATCGCTCAATAGACAATATTGCTGACATTCTCCTAATTTACTCACGTTCCTTAAAACACACACACGCACACACACACACACACATACACACACATATACACATATACACACGCACACACACACACACACTCATACACACACACATACACACATACTCTCGTTTTCTTTCGCACTCTATCTTTCTGTCTGTCTATCTCTCGCACTCACATATACACGCATACAAATACATACATACATACATACACACACACACACACACACACACACACACACACACACACACATATATATATATACATATATATATATATATATATATATATATATGCGCATACTAACAGTCATTAGTGCTTGTACACTTGTTCATATATATTGCCGTATAGAAGTTTCTGTGTCAGCACGTGCGATTGTGTCTAATACAAGCGCGTGCACGAGTGTGTGTATTCGTATGCTTTAGTATGTATGTTTTATATATGTGTGTATGTATATATATATATATATATATATATATATATACACGCACACGCACACATATA
>NC_068986.1:28064168-28067161 GCF_001194135.2 Octopus bimaculoides | reverse complement strand
GAAGTCTACTCTTTTGCTAGTAGTGAGGAGAGGGTAGGCTTTTGGTTTGAGGACACTTTCCTCACTCCATCCCTCCCTCCCTCCCTCCCGCTTGTCAAGGAAACCTTGTAAAGAGTCAAGGACATTACCCTTCCTCTTCAATAAAAGATAGTGTATACGCGTATTTATGTGTGTGTACGTGAGTGCGTGTGTGTGTGTGTATAAATATGTACATGTATGCATGTTTGTATGTTGGGGTATATAATAGATAGACAGTAGACAGACAGTAGACAGACAGACAGACAGATAGACAGGTAGATAGATAGATAGATAGATAGATAGATAGATAGATAGGGAGAGAGAGAGAGAGAGAAAGAGAGAGAAAGAGAGAAAGAGAGAGAGAGAGAGAGAGAGAGGCACAGACAGACGGAGAGAGACAGAGACTGAGGGAGCAATGGAGAGAGAGAAAAAGATAAAAACAAATGTGTATGTCCAAACGTGTGTGCCTGGGCGTACGATGCTCGCGCATGCATATATTGAGAGATGTATGTGTGTGTGTATGCTGGGTGGGGTTGTCTACACGTGAACGTGTATGTGTGTGTGTGTTCCTGTCTGGATCAACCTTACCTTTCAATATGTCTGTGGAAAAAAAAGTCAATAAAATCAAATACCAGTCATATACGGGGCGGAGCAGATATACTTTAATGACTGTATTCTTCTCTCGAAATCTGCAGATTTAACCGGAAGTAGCATAAACGCCGAATGATTAGATCAGTAGTTACTCTCTTTTACTCTCTTTCACTTGTTTCAGTCTTTTGACTGTGGCCATGCTGGAGCACCGCCTTTAGTCGAGCAAATCGACCCCAGGACTTATTCTTTGTAAGCCTAGTACTTATTCTATCGGTCTCTTTTGCCGAACCACTAAGTTACGGGGACATAAACACACCAGCATAGGTTGTCAAGCGATGTTGGGGGGACAAACACATACACACATATATATATATATACATATATACGACGGGCTTCTTTCAGTTTCCGTCTACCAAATCCACTCACAAGGCTTTGGTCGGCCCGAGGCTATAGTAGAAGACACTTGCCCAAGGTACCACGAAGTGGGACTGAACCCGGAACCATGTGGTTCGTAAGCAAGCTACTTACCACACAGCCACTCCTACGCCTATTCTCAACCTTTTTTTTTTTTTTGTTACCTATGGACCCCTTTGATTCTCATTTTAATGTACTCGACCCTAATAAACGTTCAGTGACATAAAAAGCCCCATTATATTTCTGTAATTATTAGGAATCGTATTAAAGAAAATGTTAAAACATTTTGTGTATTGCAAAAGAATGACCAAGTTATTGCAGATAAATTTTAGCAACAAAATCTTATGTGGGCCCCTAAGGATCATGTGGATCCTGGTTGAGAACCACTACTTTAGAGTATCGGACAAAATTATGGCCTTTTTACGCTCTGAGTTCCAATCCTACTGAAGTCATCTGTAGTTTTAATTCTGAGCAATTTTTTGAATTATATTAACAGCCCAGTATTGGGATGTATGTAGCGATAACACTGTGGCCATCACCTAATTTGAGGCATTGTGTCTATATGAGAATTTATCATTAGATTTATAGAAATATCTGTAGATATTTCACTAAAAAGAGAAGCACAGATATTAAAAAAGCGATGTGTGTGTGTGTGTGTGTGTGTGTTGAGTGCATGAGTGCATGACCGTTTGTCAACAATATATCTATAGATGTTTTTGATCTTTCTGGACTCATATATACGATAAGAATGTGAGAATGATATAAGAAATCCCCAGCAGATGTGTGTGTGTGTGTGTGTGAGTGTGTCTATGTATTTGTGTTTGTGAGAGAGAGTTGTGCGTGCGTGTGCGAGTGTGATTACGTGTGTGCATGTGTGTTTATGTGTGTGTATGAGTGAGTGTGTATGTATAACTATATACATATATAAATATATATACACACACACATGCGTGCATAACTATATGCCTATATATACACATAGACACAATACATATGTGTCTGTATGTATGTACATATATATATATATATATATATATATGTATATATACATGCCTATATGTATGTGTATACGTATCTGTAAATATGCATATATGTTTGTAAGTATTTATGTGCGTGTATGTATAGATGTTTGTATGTATGTGTGTATGCATGCACATATGTATATGCAAGTATATATTTATATATATACATATACATATATATATATATATATATATATATATATATATATATATATATACCTATACATACACACACACACACACACATATATATATATATATATATATATATACACATAGAAGCACTATACAAATGCATATATATGTGTGTGCATATGTATATACGTGTGTGTGGACATATATGCATATGCTCGTATATAAACACACACATACGCGCGCGCGTGTGTGTGTCAATAATGAGGTTTTACTGAGTAGACAAGAGGGACCGACCCAACCCTTTGGATGTGATTTTTCCTTCGTTCTTATGAAAAGAATAAAGTATACATTGTGTACATTGTATTTTCTCAGCTCAAGATAAAGTCTGTTTGATATCAATGACTCGTGTGTAGCGATGTGCAATGACTAAAGACTGAAGAGCGGAATTCTAAAGAAGGTTTTTCTCTTCTTAAACGGACATTAGACGAGACGCATTGAAAGTTTATTCACTGTTGAAAGTTTTTATTGTTTGTTTATTTATTTGTCTTTATGTCTTAGTCAAAAGGGGAAAGGGCAAAGCCCATGACCTCTGCGGTGCCCCAGAGACTGGTTTACGATAAGAAAGATGATATTACGATTCAAGTATTGCTATCAATACTTCGATTCCTGAAGTATTAGCCTTCCATGTAGCTTAGCCTCCCGACGCATTCATAATGTAAGTAAGTGGTGGGGCTCTTGTTATATTGGAGAGTTTGCGTTGGAGAACCATTTCCCAGTTGTAAGCCGTCGGACAAACGATGTCGCTACGCAAGG
>NC_068986.1:28062623-28063408 GCF_001194135.2 Octopus bimaculoides | reverse complement strand
ATATATATATATATATATATATATATATATATATATATATATATATATATATATATATATATATACATATACATACATACATACATATATATGTATATGTATAGATAGATAGATAGATACATACATACATACATACATACACACACCTAGGGTTATTGCAAGGGTTTTCAGTCAGATTTCCCTTCACATTCTTCTTCTGCCTGTTAACTAACGAACTGCTTAAAATTATTTTCACCATGTTTATACATTCATTCAATTTATTTATTTGATTTTATTCGCTTTTCTTTGCTTCTGTTTCTTCGTTCTTGTGTTGTTCTTTCTTATTCTCTCTCTCTCTCTGTTTCTCTCTTTCTCTCTTTCGTTTTCTCTCTCTCTCTCCCTCTCTTTCGTTCTCTCAGTCTCTGCCTCTCTAGCTCTCTCCCTTTGTACTATCATTAAATGAGGTAAATGATCTTATGTACAAATTGTAGCAAGTGGAAGTTTCCACGAGACAACAAGAAAAATAAACACTTGAGTATTTATCTACACGGTTTTTCCATTAACAAATACAACTGGAGACATTTATTGCTAGTGTGGTTCTTCTGTCGGTCTAGCTGATTTCAGTTGTTTTGCCAGATCGATGCTAATCGAAATCCAATCCTTATTTGCACCATATTGGAAACCGTCTGTTTATCACATATTCACATATCAAAATTAGGGAGAAAAGTTATACGACGAATTTGTAGATAATATGTAACACACACACACACACATGCATGTATATATATATATATATATATATATAT
>NC_068986.1:28057802-28061409 GCF_001194135.2 Octopus bimaculoides | reverse complement strand
GGTACTCGCGTGACTTAGTTTCGGCAAAAGAGACCGATAAAATGAGTACTAGGCTTACAAAGAAGAATAAGTCCTGGGTGTCGAATTGTTCGACTAAAGGCGGTGCTCCAGCATGGCCGCAGTCAAATGACTGAAACAAGAAAAAGAATATGAAAAGATGAAAACGGTGGTAATTTTTTGTTAATAAACTGAATGCATAACAGATGGCGGAGCATTTCTTCCAAATCTCCGGCATTTTCGAATTCTGTTAGAATTTCTTGAATAATTACATTTTTATAAAATAATAGGCTGAACGGTACTGCTTCTTTTTTTTTTTTTATCAATGAGGTTTCGGACCCACCCATCTCTGTTTATACAGCCAATAATATTGATTCATTACTTAAACACATGGCATGACAATTATGAGCTGTATAAAAGAGATCGTTTGATGACGCTTTACACAATCCCCAGATAAACTGAGATAATTAGATTCAACCTGAAAATGAAACCGACGGACATTGATTTTTTAAAGGATAAAACGATGAAGGGTTAGGGTTAGGGTCAGAGGTCACTCGAACTCTACTTATTACAAATAGCGGCCAAATCTCTCCCAGCTCTTACAGTTCCGTTTAAGAAAGAACCACATTGAATAATATAGTTCTAGATAGTCTGTGCCCTCTACTCCCCAAGATATAGTCATAGGCGGAATATTTGTGATTATCAGGTTTAGCTGGGGTTAAGCAACAACAACCGTGGTATGCCGTTTCTCTTCGATACACAGTTCGTAGGTTCTCGCATATATAATATACTGAGTTGCAAATAGTTGATAATTACTCTCCCAAGGGGTAACTGAAATATAGAACAAGAAAGGGAGACAACTCCTGCACGATTAGCTAATGGAAATCTTATTTTATAAGTATGAAGGACCATGATAGTAGCTATCTCCCTTCATTTGGACCTGAAATCTATGAGTTTATCTAAAGTTCAACTTTAAATTGGAAATATAAACAGTGTAAGATAACTATGATGCAGTGAATATAGATTTGTTTTGTGGTTACATCGTATAGTCGAAATCTTGAGTGATAATAGCATATATAAAACCACAGTTTGATAACAAAAAATATATATTAAAATTGGAATTTATAAGAATTTTCTACATTGTGCATTTTTAATGCTTTGCTTTTGTAAAAGTTACATACTCCAAACTAATTCATAAGTAGCTTTTTTATTATAGTGTAGATGTCTTTCAACAACATCAATAATAAAAGATTATATTATTATAGTAGTTAATATCTGTTTTCTTCTGCTTACGTGTGCTGTATGAAGTATTCGTTATTCATGTTTATTTCTTCTCACAATAGATATGTTTTGATTTTCACTTGTGTGAACGCAAAACCTCTCTAAGAGATATCTTAAACAAATAGAATTGAGACGTATTTTTTTGTTGTTGTTGTTATTTTTGTTTTATCTTTCGCGATGGAGTGGTAGAATCGCTAATATGTCGGAAGATGCTTTGTAATATATTTTCCAGCTCCTTTCGTTCTGGAATCAAATGTTGTCAATGTCAACTTTGTCTTTTATCCCTTTGGGATTGATGAAATAAAACTGTAAGCCAAGTCATGGGATCGATTCAATCAAATAACCCTCTGCCAAACTATCACACCTTATGTCTACGTTAGAAGTAATTATTTATGCGCATTGTCAATAAGCCTGAACTATTAATATATATTTATCATTATTATTATTATTAGTAGTAGTAGTAGTAGTAGTAGTAGTAGTAGTAGTAGTAGTAGTAGTAGTAGTAGCAGCAGCAGCAGTAATAGTAGTAGTAGTAGTAGTAGTAGTAGTAGCAGCAGCAGCAGCAGCAGCAGCAGCAGCAGTAGTAGTAGTAGTGGTAGTAGTAGTAGTATAAATCCTTTGAGTTCTGCATCTTTCTCATATCTTGCAGAGAGTCACCCTCATACCTGATACAAAATTTTGGTAATACGCACATTTAACACCAAACTCGCTTACACCTGTCACCATAAAGGCATAAGCAACACAGCAAATATCTTTAAATTGATAATACCTTTTATTGAGAGAGCAGCGCATGCCATCAAAGTGACACTGAGGTACAAATATACATGACCTTGCAGATGGGGCCCAGTTAGAATTTTCTTCAGGTTGAGTAGCCCATCCCACTCAAATGGTTCTTGAATAAGGGTTGTTTAAGGATGTTGAACGAAACACCTATGTTTCCAAATTGGCGTACAAGAGTGAAATAGTGACTCAGGGAAATCAGCCGAGCGCAGATCTTGCGAGCCACATTCTATATTCAACGATCGAAAGGACGAATAGTACAACCCGTTTTGTGAATCCCAACTGGTTGGGATTGATCGTTTAACTGTTTCGAACAGTGATGAAGGTGATGGAGTTGAAAAACTTAGATCTTCTGACATGATCAAAGCAATTAAACTCCCTTTGTGGGTGCTAAAAATCTAAAACCAGCAAGGAAGGAAGATAACTCCAAAAGATCAGTTAACTGAATTTTGGGGAAAATTAGCCAAGCACATATGATTAATTTAAATCTCGTTAAAGAGACCCCATAAAACCGAAACATGTCGTTGCTATCAACAATTGGCTTTACAAATAAAAGATCTACTTGCATATTGTATTCTGGATATTTTCTGAAAATTTTCATTACCTTATCGTATTTGCGTTACGTCCCTTCAATGAAACTGGCTGTTCAACTTTGTCTAAGAATGATGAAGATGATGAAGTTGAAAAACTTAGATTTATTGACATGATCAATGTAATTAATATGCACAAACTCCTTTTGCGAGTGCTGAACATTTAAAATCAGCAAGAAATGGAGTTAATTCCAAAAGATCAATTAACTGAATTTTTAAAATTATTCAAGCATATATTGAATAAATCCATGTCTAAAAAGACAAAAAAAAAAACGAAACATGTTGTTGTGAACATAAAACCGAAACATGTTGTTGTGAACAATTGCCTTTACAGGTAAGAATATATTCACATACTGCAGTCTAGATATTTTCTGAAAATTTTGATTACCTTATCGTATTTGCGTTACTTCCTTTCACCCACTGTATACATATTTTCTAATTTCCTAGGCCTGGTTTTAATAAGTCGTGTTAAGATAACGCGTCTCATCTAAGTCGGCTTTATAGATATTTAACTGAAAGTAGCCAACCAGAGAAACCTTTGTTGCGTTCTATGGGATGAACCAAGGTCATAATCGATTAGTGTTCAGAGTAAGTGTTGGAATCGTAAATTGAATTAATCATATACTGTAGTAATAGCTGTCTGTCTAGTGTAGCTGGTTGATTCCAACCAAACTGGAGTTTGTAGTCTTTATATCTTCTTAGCTCTTTCTTCTTTTCTTCCTCTCTTTCTTTCTTCTCTTCCCCTTCCACGCGCACACACACACATACTTATAAAGGCATACATATGTATATACGTGTTGTGTGTGTGTGTGACTGTGTGAATGTGTGCGTGTAGATATATATAAATATATATATATAATACAAATAATAAATGAGTATATGCACATATTTATTTATTTATTTATGGGTTTCAGCCTGGTGGCTGCGGTCATGCTGGTGCACCACCGTGAGACATATAT
>NC_068986.1:28056537-28057790 GCF_001194135.2 Octopus bimaculoides | reverse complement strand
ATATATATAAAGAGAGAGAGAGAGAGAGAGAGAGAGAGAGAGACAGAGAGACAGACAGACAGACAGACAGATAGATAGATAGATAGATAGATAGATAGATAGATAGATAGATAGATAGATAGATAGATAGATAGATAAACAGCAGACAGATACATAGATGCCTTCATATATGCGCAGCTATACATACGGACATATACACAGAAAAACATAAAGTTAAAGATATTTATACATACACATATGCGTGTATATCTATGCATATGCTTATACATATATATATATAAAGAAAGAGTGGGGAAAGGAGGTGTAGAGAGAAAATGAGACACTGAGAGAGAGAGAGAGAGAGAGAGGAGGAGGAAGAGAGAATAATAGAATGCGAGAGAATTGAGATTGACAAAGGCAGATGATTATCGGTCCCACATTGAAAAACGTCGCTTAAGAAGTTGATGAAACTGTGAAACAATAATTTGTCATTACAACAGCTGTTGTAACACTTACATAACGGCCATTATCTCCGTTTAAGTGGAATTTATTATCAGCAGCCATCTTGTATATTTACCTTCGAAGAAAGTATCTTGTTTTCTAACATAACTTCACAATTATTCAGAGGGTTTATCTTTCTAGCTTCTCTTTCATTGTCTAGTTGTCTCTCAGGGTTCTTTCTTCTTCTTCTTTTTTTCTTTTTCTTCTTTTTTTATATTCATCTGTTGTTTATGTATTCTAAGTTTAATATTCATTTTTGTGTGTGAAAATATTTTATGTGTATTAATGCCGAACGTTATAGAGACGTTCTGGTAAGTTCTAATCACAAAGAACGCCCTATTTTCCAATAAAGCAATTTCATTTTCCTTATGTAGCTACTGTGGAGGCGAAATGGTCCAGTGGTTAGGGCAGCGGACTCGCGGTCATAGGATCACGGTTTCGATTCCCAGACCGGTCGTTGTGAGTGTTTATTGAGCGAAAACACCTAAAGCTCCACGAGGCTCTGGCAGGGGATGGTGGCGAACCCTGTTGTACTCTTTCACCATAACTTTCTCTCACTTTTACTTCCTGTTTCTGTTGTGCCTGTAATTCAAAGTGTCAGCCTTGTCACACTCTGCGTCACGCTGAATGTCCCCGAGAACTACGTTAAGGGTACACCTGTCTGTGGAGTGCTCAGCCACTTGCACGTTAATTTCACGAGGAGGCTGTTCCGTTGATGGGATCAACTGGAACCCTCGACGTCGTAAGCGATGGAGTGCCAACAACATGTAGTT
>NC_068986.1:28051292-28055206 GCF_001194135.2 Octopus bimaculoides | reverse complement strand
GGTGAAACTATGTTGAATGGTAATTAGGCTGTCAGATAAGTTCTAATGAAAAGATTATTATTATTATTATTATTATTATTATTATTATAAGAAGTAGTAGTAGTAGCAGTAGCAGCAGCAGCAGCAGGCTCTGACAGCTCTCCTAATCGGCGGTGACTTGGTTGGGGAATCTTCTGCGACGGTCGACAACCGACGTCAAGATGAGCTGCTACGGATCACAGAATCGCAAAGTACGTAGGTATGTGACCGGGAACTACTTGTGACCTGTTATTTCCACTGAAACTCCGATTATAAACTCATGGCTGGAGTCAGCTCAACCTACCCGGGGGTGAAAAGGGCAGCGAGCAGGTAGAATATTAAGCAAGCCGGACAAAATGCTTAGCAACATTTCTTCCCACTCTTTAGGTTCCGAGTTCAATTCTATCGAGGTCTTAGTTTATTCTTCAATTTTACCAACGGCTGTTCATTCTATTGCACCACTTAGTCTCGCTGGTAGTAGTAGTAGTAGTAGTAGTAGTAGTAGTAGTGGTAGTGGTGGTGGTGTTAGTAGTGGTGGTTGTGGTGGTGGTGGTGGTGGTGCTTATATTGGCTTTGTCATTACAGAGGTAATAGAGGCAGTAAAGGTAGTGTTAGGTGGGGTTATTATAAAACACGAAATGGAGTAGAGGTTGTTTTTATCGACGTACCGAAACTGTGAGTCAATGTTGTATATATTCAATACGTTCAAAATTCCTGAAACCATTTAAGTAAGCTTCCGTCGACAACTTCCTTGCAAAACAAACAAACAAACAAAAGCAACAACAACAACAACAACAAAATAGAAAAGAATAGTAAAAGAAGACATAAGCGTCGCACGTTCTCTAAAGCGCTAAAACTCTATGGTTTCGTATTTATATATGGAACACTCGAGCCGTAATTATTGATCAAGAATGACTCCATTTTGTTTTTAGAAACAGCGTTTTTGTATGGGACATATTTAATCTTGTCAAACAAGACGTATTTAAATTATTTCTCTCTTTTTTTTTTTTTAGATGTTAGCAAAATCATAACACAGATTAGCGGCTGGAGAAGAAATTACATCATTTTTGCATTATTGAATCTTGTTCTTATTGTTGATATTCGTGGTGTTTACATAGTTCTTAACTACAGGGAATGAAGTGGTTGACACGCCGCTACGTAAGCACAGAGATGCACACACTCATAAGTGTGTGTGTGTGTGTGTGTGTGTGTGTGTGTGTGTATCTATGTATGTGTGTATGTAGAGAGAGAGAGAGAAGGAGAGAAGGTGATAAAGGAATGGAGAGACAGAGAAAGTATGTGTATACAAGGAAAATTTAGGGCATAGTAATATAGCGTTAACTGAATGGAAATGAACACTGATAAAAATACATACGCACATACATGCACACATACACACACATACACATTCATATATTTGCATATAAATATATTCGTGTATGTATATGTGTGTATAGATAGATAGATAGATAGATAGATAAATTTGATACATATACAGGACATTATTCAATAAGTGTGCAATTAATACCTAAAATATTCACACCCATATAAACATTATTTCTGGAACCGTGAGTGTGAGCTCTCCGATTTCGTAAACGTGTGCACTCGTCAGTGAGCGGCTGAAGTATATTTAAAGCTGATGGGTGGGGGATTGTTCGTTATGTCCTGCGTCCAAAGTTTGCCAAGTTTGACTTTGTTTCTTTTTTTATTCATTTTTTTCTATTGTCGATAAAGTAATAGAAGAATTGATATATCGATTAATCTGTTTGGAAAAGGTCGTATCATATTCTTCAAGGATTTAAGCTTAAAAGTCACTGTGGATAGTAATCTTTGTAAGATAAACATTGAGATGTTACTCTAAATTTTGAAACCAGTCGATTTTATCGGTGATATATCCTATGAAAGATTATTTCATATCCTTTTATCCTTCAGGGATCGATAAAGTAAGTATCAATCGAGCGCTAGAATCGATTTAATCGACTTGCCCCTCCACCAAATTTTGTGGCCTTATGCCTATTGTAGAAATAATTATTATTACCTGTCATATCCTGCCACAGAAAGAACCCAATATCGTAGCAGCTTGGGGTTCAAGGGCCCGCAACTTTTCAATATATTGCCAAAAATCCTTGGAGATCTATGAGGTGTAGCTGTGGATGTTTTCAAAGAACAGTTCTATAAATTTTTATCTGATTTATCAAATGAACTCACAACACGGCAAGGAACGCAATGAGGAGCAGCTTTGTCCAACTTAGGAGAGATTCCAGTGACAAGACCGGGAAGTGAGTTAAAAATAACAAGCATTAATGCTAACGGTGGTGCCACATTATAGCCGCAGCTTCTGAAACTGATATAAAAATAATAGAATCTATAAGACTTCCAACCACCGGCCAAATATTCTTGAAAGATTGGTCTTCGATATTAGTAAATGAATTTTCATTACGTAAAAATCTTGTAATTGCCGGCAATCAAAATCTTATAATATTTCTTTATTATTTTATTTACTGTTCTTATATTAATAAATGTTCATAGATAACTTGTTGTAGTTACAACGTCTTTCATGTAGACTAGAGAATATTAGTTTGAAAGCAGATCTTCGGCAATTTTTATGATCTTGAAACTTCGTCAAAACGTGTGTAGTCTAAGCGAACATGAACATTCGACCGTGCAATTTACAATTTTACAATTTATCACTCACCCTCTGTTCTAGTTTTGATTTCCAAGGTCAAACACCACAGATGAACACAGAAATACTTCTCTCCTTCACAAACTCACTTCACTCATCAAACTACATAACTGTCGCTTTTATTTTATTTTCCACCTATTTTGTCTGCACACTTCCCTATATGATATCATTAAGTTATGAAGGTGGCGAGCTGGCAGAAACGTTAGCACGCTGGGCGAAATGCTTCGCGGTATTTCGTCTGTCTTTACATCCTGAGTTCAAATTCCACCGGGGTCGACTTTGCATTTCATCCTTTCAGGGTCGATAAATTAAGTACCAGTTGCGTACTAGGGTCGATCTAATCGACTGGCCCCCTCCCCCAAAACGTCGGGCCTTGTACCTAGAATAGAAAAGAATGTTATTCAGTTATGATGAAGCTTTTTATGTAAGCACTTTCAATAGTCTACACGCGTGGTATAAACAAGAATGTTCATGCTTCTTATCATTAGTGCTATATTATTTTCGGTAGCAGTTGTATTTCCGGTTTAGTTTCGGATTGAAGATCTTTATAAATATTGCCTTTTGGCTTTGCATAATTCTTCATTTTCTTTCTATATTTCGAAAAAAGAATGTATTTTGAATTTTCCATTGGCACAGACGTCTAAATATTCTGTTTATCGTACATTCCTAACAGTTGGATGCTTAATTTGTTGTTTATGTAGATACTCCGACGCGGTACGTAGAAAAAATTGGCTTATGCTACGTGTCTGAAGAGCCGATGATGGACGAAAGCATTTTTTTTTATCTCCTTAACATCATCCATCACATCTGTTTTGATTTCTTTTGATTCCTTTTTAGATAACTTACAGTGTTTAATTTTTTAAATTCATATTTAAATAATTCATATATTTATGTGTGTGTACATATAAATACAGACAGACAGGCAGACAGATCGATAGCTAGCTAGCTAGCTAGCTAGATAGATAGATAGATAGATAGATAGATAGATAGATAGATAGATAGATAGATAGATAGATAGATAGGGGTACTCAAAAACAACCCGGAAGTATTTCCCGCTTCTTTGATGAAGATATATACAGATAAACTTCATTCCCTTTACCCTGTCGGATACGTAGTTGTTCGTTTTTGGTGAGGTGAGAATTCTGTTTATTTATATATATATTTGGGACAATATTGTGCTGATGAACGAAATCTAGATTCATTCTAGTAATCG
>NC_068986.1:28048985-28050140 GCF_001194135.2 Octopus bimaculoides | reverse complement strand
GAGAGAGAGAGAGAGCTGGGGGTAGGTGTGTGTTTGTAACGGTGGATATAAATCTACTGAAATTGATTGAAAAAATAAGGACAGTCAATGAGTGATGTGTATGTGTGTATATATGTACAATTTTTATGTTTATATATACACATGTGTATATGTTTATCCATACACACACATACACACATACGCACGCACATATATATATATATATCCATACATGTATGCATATGTGTGTGTGTGTGTGTGTAGATATGTACGAGGTGCATGAGTGCAACAAGCGATATAAATCTACCAAAATTAATTGGAGTAACGTAAGACATTTAAACGGGAGTTTGACAAAGGACGGATGCCAAGGTTGTAGACCTGGTTGTTTATATCTTTTGTTAGTTTGTTAGCTTATTAGTTTATCTCTTCGGTAATTCGTGTTCTTTTTATAAATTTATGCCAAGGTAATATTGAACCTGAAATACCGTGACATCGATGAGAATTCTTTCCTTTTTAGTCACGTGTCAGACATGTCACCATTTTTCGTGAAAGTAAATCATTGCTTTTAGTGTTGTTATTATTGCTACTGACTCCGCCGAGGTCGACTTTGCCTTTCATCCTTTCGGGATCGATAAATTAAGTACCAGTTGCGTACTGGGGTCGATATAATCAACTGGGCACCTCCCTCAAAATTTCAGGCCTTGTGCTTATAGTAGAATGGATTAATGCTGCTGACGTTCAGAGCAGTATGTTCGCGGATACATTAGAATGTCGGGAAAGATTTCTGGTTCTTTAGTTTCTGTGTTCGAATCCTGCCAATATTAACCTTGCTCTTCATTTTTTCGAGATCGATAAAACAAAATGCCACTCAAGCACTGGATTCTATGTAATCGAGTTATACCTGTTCAACTAAAACATGCTGACCCTGGGGCTAAATTAGAAACATTTGTTATGATCGTTGTATGTTACGGTCATTGTATGTTACTGTCGTTGTATGTTACGGTCGTTGTATGTTACGGTCAATGTATGTTACGGTCATTGTATGTTACTGTCGTTGTATGTTACGGTCATTGTATGTTACGGTCATTGTATGTTACTGTCGTTGTATGTTACGGTCAATGTATGTTACGGTCATTGTATGTTACTGTCGTTGTATGTTACGGTCAATGTATGTTA
>NC_068986.1:28046595-28048900 GCF_001194135.2 Octopus bimaculoides | reverse complement strand
ATGTTACGGTCATTGTATGTTATTGTCGTTGTATGTTACTGTCATTGTATGTTACGGTCATTGTATGTTACTGTCGTTGTATGTTGTGGTCATTGTATGTTACGGTCATTGTATGTTACTGTCGTTGTATGTTACGGTCGTTGTATGTTACGGTCAATGTATGTTACTGTCATTGTATGTTACGGTCATTGTATGTTACTGTCGTTGTATGTTACGGTCGTTGTATGTTACGGTCAATGTATGTTACAGTCATTGTATGTTATGGTCATTGTATGTTACGGTCATTGTATGTTACTGTCGTTGTATGTTACTGTCGTTGTATGTTACGGTCATTGTATGTTACGGTCATTGTATGTTCCAGTCATTGTATGTTACGGTCATTGTATGTTACGGTCATTGTATGTTACTGTCATTGTACGTTACGGTCATTGTATGTTACAGTCGTTGTATGTTACGGTCACTGTATGTTACGATCATTGTATGTTACGTTCATTGTATCTTACAGTCATTGTATCTTACGGTCATTGTATGTTACTGTCGTTGTTTAGAACAATGTTTCTGCGGAATCATATAAAGTTCGGACAAAAAAAAAATTCCTCGTGGTATTTGTTTTGTTCCGAGTTCAAATCCTGCTGGAATGAACATTTTTGTGTGGTCAATAGAAGAAATTATCATTCAACTACTGGGACAAAGTTATTATACCGATTGTCAACACTTGCGCCTGTACAAGAATCAATTGCTATTGTTATTGTTGCAATTGTTGTTGCTTCTGCTGCTAGTGTTGTTGCAGTCGTCTGAACCAACTTCTGCACTCAATCAGGACTGACCTAGACAACACATGAGCGATGAACAACGCAGTGTAGACGATGATCCTAAACCCCGTTTACATGTTGTTCATCGAGCAGAATTATGATCAAAGCGTCCAGCCGTGACAATCCTATGTTTTTTTTTACCTCAGATCTCAACAGCTGTGTGGTGAAATGTTTGCTTCCCAACTACATGGTTCCGGGTTCAGTCCCACGACGTGGCACCTTTGGCAAATGTCTTCTGCTACAGCCTCGAGCTGACCCAAAGCCTTGTGAGTGGATTTGGTAGACGAAAACTGAAAGGAACCTATCGCATACATTTGTGCGTGTGTGTGTGTGTGTGTGAGATTGTGTGCGCGCGAGTGGGTGAACGGGCAGGCGAGCGTATTTGTGTCTTTGTGTCTGTGTCTGTCCGCCACCACCGCTTGACAATCGGTGCTAGTGTATTTACTAGCAAAAGTGACCGGTAGATGTGCCCCAGCGTGGCCGCAGTCTAATGAACGAAACAAGTAAAAGATCATGTATACAGGGCTACAATATTCAATATGTCATTCTAATATTTAGACAGTACAAGGCGGCGAGCTGGCAGAATCGTTAGCACGCCGGGCGAAATGCTTAGCAGTATTTCCTCTGTCTTTATGTTCTGGGTTCAAATTCCGCCGAGGTCGACTTTGCCTTTCATTCTTTCGGGGTCGATAAATTAAGTACCAGTTGTGTACTGGAGTCGATTTAATCGAGTGGTCCCCTCCCCTAAAATTTCGGGCCTTGTGCCTAGAATAGAAAAGAATATTTAGACAGTACAACGATTTAATGTTCAGGTTACTTATAAAACGAAAACGCTTTGTGGTTACTTTATTTTGCCATCAATTTTTGTATATAAGAATTGTAGTCTCTTCGCAATATCTCCCTTCTAGATAGAGATATTTAACCTAAAGGTTCGTTTACCAAACAAGGCACAAGAAAACAAATTTAATAAATCGTTGTGAAGAAAGCAACGGGAAGATCTTTCTAGAGTGGTAGTTAAAGGCTGGCTTTCTTGCATCTTTGAGCAGAAGGTAAAGAAAATATAGATAACCATTTGATTTAACAGCAACAACAGAAGCAATAATAATAAGCAGCAATATTGATTGTAACACCAAGAGAAAACAACAAAGCTACAAATATAGAATCTACTGGAAATGGTATATAGTAAGAGAGAGGGGGGGGGAGAAAGTGAGAGAGAGAGAAAGTGAAAGTGAAAGAGAGAGAAAGAGAAAGTGAGAGAGAGAGAGTGAAAGAGAAAGTGAGAGAGAGAGAAAGAGAAAGTGAGAGAGAGAGAAAGAGAAAGTGAGAGAGAGAGAGAAAGAGAAAGTGAGAGAGAGAGAAAGAGAGAAAGTGAGAGAGAGAAAGAAAAAGGGAGAGAGAGAGAAAGAGAAAGTGAGAGAGAGAGAAAGAGAAAGGGAGAGAGAGAAAGAGAAAGGGAGAGAGAGAAAGAGAAAGGGAGAGAGAGAAAGAGAAAG
>NC_068986.1:28044742-28045653 GCF_001194135.2 Octopus bimaculoides | reverse complement strand
GCCCCTTGTGGACAGTAAAGAAATAAGAAACGTTAGCACGCCGGGCGAAATGCTTAACGGTATTTCGTCTGTCTTTATGTTCTGAGCTCAAATTCCGCCGAGGTCGACTTTGCCTTTCATCCTTTCGGGGTCGAAAAATTAAGTACCAGTTGCATACTGAGGTCGATCTAATCGACTGGTCTCCTCCCCAAAAATTTCGGGCCTTGTGCTTAGATTAGAAAACAAAAGAATAGAAAAGAATATTTATTTTATCAGTTATGTAAGGTGGAATCGTATTAGTCGAAATTGATCTGGATGTAAGTGAACATCAATTGAAGACACCAGTTCTGCTACCACACGCGCACGCACGCACATACAAATACACACACATACACATACACACTTACAAATACACACGTATGAAAATTTATGCCTATGTTTTTAGCATAAATTTATATTAAAAACTGTTGAAACGTTGTGGTAAAGAACCCAATACGAAAAGTTAAAATTAATGTAAATCTATATGGTTTAAAAGCCTTCACATTAATATACATACATATGCATATATATATGTGTGTGTGTGTGTGTGTGTGTGTGGATAGATGTATGTATGTATATACATATATATACACACACATACTTACATATAGATGTATGTACATTAATGACTGGACTTTTAACATATTGTATATAGACTGATATCAATTTTAACTTTATTAAACATCAAACATTTATTTTTTATTGATATATGTATGTGTATGTAAGTGTTTGAGTGAGAGAGTGAGTGTGTTTATGTGTATGTATGTGTGTATAATTTTTTATTTACGAGATAAAAACCTGACAACGTTAAAGTTGTTTCAATAAATGTACTTCCACAAAGGTAGACCATACATTTATAATGTATTGAGTACTTTTTCTTTTAGCTATGGCTT
>NC_068986.1:28041424-28044225 GCF_001194135.2 Octopus bimaculoides | reverse complement strand
TGTGTGTGTGTGTGTGTGTGTGTGTGTGTGTGTGTGTGTATGTGTGCATGTATGTATGTATGTATATAATTCTGTATTTTGGGCTGGTCCCTTTTTTTTGTCATATAAACACACGCACTATATATTCGGTCTTTACCCGTTTATTACTGTTCTTTTAACTCATGTCCATTGTCCAAAATCTTTTGTCACACATCTGTGACCTCTTCAGCGACACTTTTCGTCCTCGTATGTGCTCCTGCTCCGCTTACTCCATTCTGTTCTTCTATGATGTGTATCCTTATTAGTAAGATGATATTTTTATATAAAGGAATATATATAACCGTTTTCTTTTTTTGTAAATTTTTTAGAATTGATTTGTTTTTGTTTTATTTCTTTATTATTGATGCTTTGAAATTTTAAAAATAAACTAGGATTAGATAACCTATTATTTTTTAGTGTAAAAATGTATTTCTGTTTTTCTAAGTATTATGAAAATGATTGATTAATATTGAACAGTAATAAACGAGTGAAGAACGAATGTATAATGCGTGTGTTTCTTTGGCAAAAAAAGGAAGAAAAATGACCATGACGAACTACAACAATATTTGTTTCAAGACAGGATTTCACATCAGGAATCTTGTAACATAAATTCATGAACACGCGCGTGTGTATGTGTGTGTGTGCGTGCGCGGTGTGTCTTTGTTTATATATATACACAAATATAAATGTATGCATGTATACACACACACTTTATATGTATTAGTACACAGACAAAATATCGGGTCATCCCATAAATAATGCGGTTTTTTTTCAATTGCATGAACTAGAAGTCGGAGAGGGACAGGATAAACTACCTGCATCAACTTGTTATAAAAGCAATTAGTAAGTTTTCCTTTCTCCTTATTCTTAGTGCACATTTCTCCTTTCTTCTTCTTCTTCTTCAACTTCTCATCTACTACTACTACTATTACTACTACTACTAGCACTTCTTCGTATTCTTCTTTCTTCGCCTTCTTTTTCTTCTTCTCCTTCTTCTCCTTTTTCCCCTCCTCCTTCTTCTCCTCCAATCTTCTTTTCCTCTTCTTCCTTCACCTTCTTCTTCAACTTTCTTCTTTTTCTTCAACTTCTCATCTACTACTACTACTACTACTACTACTAGCTCTTCCTTTCATCCATCCTCCTCAACCTCTTTGTTTTTTCCTGCCTCTTCTTCCGTCATTCTTTTTCCTTCTTTTTGTTCTTTTTCCTTCCTTCCTTCTCTTTCCTTCTTTCTGTCCTAACTTCTCTCATTTTTTCTTTTTCCTCCTTTTCCATCAATTTCCTTCTTCTTTTCTTCCCTCCTCCTCGCCCTTTTACTCCTCCATCTTTCTTTCTTCCTTCCTTCTTCCGCTTACTCCTTCCTCTTCTTCCCCTCCTCCTCCTCCTCCTCCTCCCAACCCTCATCTACCTTATCTCCCCCCTCTTCCCTTCTTCCCTTCTTCCTCTTCCTCTCTCACTCCTACCTCCCTCTATCGCCTCCCCTCATTCGTCTTCATCTTCCAATGACGTCGTCATGGTCTCTCCTCTTCTCTTCTCTCTTTCCCTGACACACAAACACGCACAACAAATAGCCATCACACACACACATACACACACACGCACGCACGCACACACGCACGCACACTCACACACGCTGCTCTTATCTGCTACGATAGCTGATCAATTAATTAAACATAAAATATAATGATTGCATTGCATACAATGTGGGGAGTGGAGCGAAGGGGAGCTCGACGGCACGTGCAAGGCTACTTTTCGTTTACATCAAACACCCTCCCTTCTCTTCTTCTCTACTTCCTCTCTCTCTCTCACGCTCTCTGTTCTCATACACATACATATAAGCTCATAAACACGCGCATACTCACTTCCTCACAAATGCTTTTTCACACTTACACACAGACACACACACACAAACACTCACATCCACACACATGCTATCTCTGTCTCTCTCTCTCTTTCTCTCTCCCTCTCTCTTGTCTTCTTGTGTCTTTCTTTCTTGAACACACACACACACACACACATATATACAAACACAATACTCTGCTATATATATACACACACCAAGCCAATGGGGAATGCATCATGTGGACCATCGACATACTAGACATAAGAACCAAATCTCGTTTAAATTACCACCCAGCCCTCTTAAATGAATGAATGAATAAATAAATAAACGAATAAATAAATAAATTCAGGCTAAGCCCGTTGTATATATGTATGTATGTATGTGTGTGTATATGTTTGTGTGTCTGTGTTTGTCCCCCCAACTTCGCTTGACAACCGATGGTGGTGTGTTTACGTCCCCGTAACTTAGCAGCTCGGCAAAAGAGACCGATAGAATAAGAACTAGGCTTACAAAGAATAAGTCCTGGGGTCGATCTGCTCGACTAAAGGCGGTGCTCCAGCATGGTCGCAGTCAAATGACTGAAACAAGTAAAAGAGTAAAATAACTAAGAGGAATGTAGTTCTACATACCGTTAAAAAAAATGGATGGGAACAGACGAATCGCCTTTGGCTATAACTCTTTTACTCTTTTACTTGTTTCAGTCATTTGACTACGGCCATGCTGGAGCAACGCAGGAATTATTCTTTGTAAGCCCAGTACTTATGCTATCGGTCTGTTTTGCCGAACCGCTACGCTACGAGGATGTAAACGCACCAGCATCGGTTGTCAAGCGATATTGGGGGGACAAACACACACATACAAACACACACACACACACACACACACACACACACATACACACACACACATATATATATATATATATATATATATATATATA
>NC_068986.1:28038267-28038788 GCF_001194135.2 Octopus bimaculoides | reverse complement strand
AAAGACGGACGAAGTGCCGCTTTCGTTTTTACTACTTCCACTTACAAGTTACTACCACTAATACTCTTGCTACTACAACACGACTGTAATTATCATCATCATCATCATTATCATCATCATTATTATCATCATCATCATCATCATCATCATCATCAATGTGAGAGCATCAGTGTGGAAGCTCGGCCTACTAGAAGTAACAGTCAAACTGCCCTCAAATTACATACGCAACAGACATTGAAAAACAAGTGCTAAGGTCATATTAGATTATGTATTATTGCTAGAAAGTCCTAAAATCGATGGGATGGTCGTGGCTGGAATGTCTTTTGGTCGGGGCTGACCTAGGAGCAAGCAACAACAGCAACACCACCCACATCCTACTTAATAGTAACAACGTCACCATCGTTACGACTACTACTATTAATACTACTACTACTACTACTACTACTACTACTACAGGTACTATTACTATGACTACTACTACTACTACTACTACTACTACTACTACTACTACTACTACTACT
>NC_068986.1:28035380-28037454 GCF_001194135.2 Octopus bimaculoides | reverse complement strand
GCGTGCGTGCGTGCGTGCGTGCGTGCGTGTGCGTGTGTGTGTGTGTGCGTATTTTTCTCGTTGCCATTGCTCTTCTACCATACCTTCTCATTTCCATTCTTCTTTTCTTTTCTTCTTTTATTATTATTATTATTATCATTATTATTATTATTATTATTATGATTATTATTATTATTATTATTATTAACATTGTTGTTGGTCATGGATGCACACGATTTTACTGAGCTTCGTTTAGAATCTATTTTCTTTCAGGATTACCGTATGAAAAATTCTTTTTGAGAATTTCTGAACGTGTTCCCCCATTTCCTTCGGGTAGAAAAGAAGAATTATCCTAAAACATTTCCATTGTATACTCATATTTTCGAAAACATCCTTTCTGGTGTGTTTAATCGTAGTTCAGTTTGATTACCTCTGAAATAGCACCAAGAGATACTAACCACAAAGATGATAGCAGCAAATACGCACCCATGATTTTTGAAGACGTCGTAACGGATTTTTGAAAAATACAAACATAAAGAACAATAGCAATGAAAGAAACTCAATTACAATGACCATCTCGATCTTCAGAGCGAAAATGCCAACGTAAATTACACAAATAAAAGTACAAACAACAGTTACAATATCAAATCATGATTTACAAATATCGTAAGGCAAAAGGAGATACTTGACATCGGTTATCTACATCCAAAGGAAGAAAAGTGGTAGAAGTGCGTTACAAAAAGCAGTGCCTCCTTTCTCGATTGATTTATCCTATAAAGGAGTAAAAAGAAGTGTAGCATGCTTGTTTTCTCAAAAGCGAAACAGAAACAAAAATGGTGGGCAGGCTTACAGCTACTCTTGCAAGAAAAGAAAGAAGCTAGAAGCTCTGACTGGTGTGTGAAATGATGTGCGCTTCATCGTCTGATGTGGAAGCTTGTGTCAGGCTTTTAAATCTAGGGATGAGTTGAGGAGAAAGACATAGCTGATGTGCCACAGACTTGTCCACAGCTCGTACGGCAGTACCCAAGGAAAAAGAAATATAATGGTCAACGTCAAGAGTATTAGTAGTGACGTTGAACTTTGGGTGGTCATCACCTCTGTTGCACAGTTATGCAAAACTCGCCATGTGAAGGTAGCTAGCAACAAGATACAGTTGAGTGAAGTGCGTATAGATAATCAGGTCCTGGATTACCTCTTCACACTAAAGACTTGAGCGGTATCCCATTGAGATAGAAGCGAGAAGAGAGCAGACCAATGAGACATGCTCAGTTATTACAAATGCGGCAATAAAGGATACTTGGTAGCTTTCTGCCCAAACGGTAAATAATAAACAAAACAGAAACAGCAGCAGTAAAAACAACAGCAGATCTTAGATCTACAAATCATCACTTGTTGTTATTGATGTTTGTAGAGAAAAACGTACTGTTCCCAAAACAAGCTAAATGTCCTGTCAGCCGTGCAAAATCATCAGCGTCTAAACAACAACGCCCAATCGACTCATTCTGAGATGTACCTACGCCAAGCTGTTGATTGTTTACCAATACATCAAGCTGTTCTTGAACAACAAAAAGGAGACATATAAAATTGTCGAATTTATTCCAAATATCCTGAATACACACTCACATACATGCAGATATACACATTTATAGACACATGTATATGTAAAATCACAGAGAACAACAATGGGAAGTTACAAACGATGCATAAATTTATATCTATAATCTGATTAAAAACAGCTGAGGATATATATTTGCATATTTTTGTTTACATATGCATGTAAATATATGGTCAATATATGTGTGTTAAATAAACATATGTTACGTACATGTATGTATAATATACATGTACGTATAATTATTTGCGCATATATACATATATATGAAAAATAAATGGGTATCGGCACAGACGTGGCTGTGAGGTAAGAAGCTTGCTTCCCAAACAGATGATTCCTGGTTCAGTCCCACTGCGTGATACCTTGGGCAAGTTTCTACTATAGTGGATTCAGCAAACAGAAACTGAAAGAAACTTGTCGTATAGGTGTGTGTATGTATATATATATGTATGTATATATATATATATATATATATATATATAT
>NC_068986.1:28032406-28035334 GCF_001194135.2 Octopus bimaculoides | reverse complement strand
GGTCTATGTAATATGGAAAGATAGCTCATCTGGAAAGGCAGCTTAGACCCCACCACATGTCTAAATTCAAAGACTGAACTTTTCGGATCATGTCCACATGTGGCCAAATATTTGCTACGTTTTTGGTCCCCCTGGGTTTACTGATTGGACTTGCTTTCTATTTTTGTGTCTATCCCTAAGCTTTTTATCTCTCTATAATTATTACTTACATTTCTTATATATTTCTTAATATTTTTTAATATTTTTACTGATAGGCCCTGCTGATGGGACTGTACTGATAGGTTTCTATATTGTGTCTATGTATAAGCTTTTCACTTTTTTACCTGGATTTTATATTTTTATATTTTTATATTTTTTAATTATTTTCATGTTTTTTTACATAATTATAGGGTTAATGTTTTTGTATTTTTCCACACATTTTTCTGTTTTCTCCCCTCCAAACTCTTTTCCTGTACGCTTATAGACACGTACAAGGAACTTTATATGTGCGCGCTTGTGAGTGTGCGCGTGGATGCGTGCGTATGTAGATATATGCATGTGTATATAGAGATATGTGCGTGCGTATATGGATATATGCGTGCATGCGATAATATACGTAGTTTTAGACGCGTTTTGACCTTGTCACTACACAGTAATTTACCCTTTGTTTTTAACGGTCATTTTTTACAGGAATTTTCAATTGGCCGGCTAACTGAAGAGATGTTGGCGTGAGCTCCCACCCTGGCATCCGAAACTCGAAGTTTTATCATGGCTACTGAATAAGTATCACATATTTTTATAGATAAATTCCTCTATTTGCATAATATCGAGGTCTCTTTCTTTCTTTTGTTGTCCTTCCTGTCAAATATATACATATATACGCATATATATATATGCATAACAAACGGAAAACGGGACAAGTAGCATAGGGGTCGATGTGAAATAATTACCAGTTATGCACTGGGGCGATGTAATCGACTTGCTCCCCCCCCTCCCCCAAAGTTTCAAGACAAAAGGATTATTATTATTATTATTATTATTGTTGTTGTTGTTGTTGTTGTTGTTGTTAATAATGCTGATGTTGGATGAATAGTATCGACCAATCCCCTCCCTACAATATAGCTGGCTTTGAACCTAAGTCAGAAAGTGAGTGAGAAAGTAAAGTGAGTGGAGTAGATGAGCCAATTATTGAAAGATGGGCATAGTCTTTGTAAGCGAATTCTAGAGTCGAAACTCAGAATTAAATTCAAAATCCATCTTCTCCGTTTCTGTTTCTGACTCATAATTCAAAAGAGAACTATTTAAAACATTCAATTACTCTATTTCACAATCTACTTGAATTTGCAACATTTTCCCTTAAAGCAAATACGATGCTCGTCACTTCTCATGCTGTATAAGGCATGCGTTTAGTAGTGTTTGTATGTCTGTATCTCTTTTTCTTCTCTGTTTTTCAGTTGTCTAAACACAAATTGAATGCATACATGCATGCATGATTGTGTGTATGCATTTTTGTGACTTCATCAGATGTACCGATAAGGACAAGTGGTAGACTTTCTTTCCTCGTTCATCACCTCGAGGTGGTAGTTTCGTAATCAGCCGTGAAATTAATCTAGCTAAAGGATTTTATGTAGTTGCAAAATTTTTCTTTGTGCGCAAAGACATGAGGTCAGCAACTAATTTGTGTGTCTTGACAACGCATTACATTACTTGAGTTATTTAGTGAAGAATTATCGTTCGGTATCAGCAGAGCTGTTGTCTTATTTAGTATCTTGGGGAAACTATGTTGATCAATGTATTGTGTTAGTATTATTAGTTACAAAACCAAACTTTTAATGCTAATCAATTGTTGTCTCTTCCAAATATTTCAACTGTGTATATTTTTAACCTTTGTATCGTCCAATTTTCTTCATTGGTAATAGAATATGTAGACATGAATGACTCAAATTAATATGGATGACTAGCTTCCGTTGTATTAATTCGAATCTGATCAGGCCTTTCGACGTGTCTGAACATTTTGTTCTATATCTCCTTAGTTTTCACTTAGCTGTCGTAAATAAGAAATTGGATCATCGGAAAATGTTACCTGTACGGACTAAGAAGCAAGTTAACTCGCATTTCTTTCATGCCATGAAGCACAATAGCGAGGTACCGGCTCTCAGAATTAAACCTAGATTTAGAAGTCTTAAGGTAAAGATCGTCGTTCTCATTTGAATACAAAGATTCTAGACAAATTTTGCTGATAATCCTCACTTTATTGAAAATATTTTAATCATGGTAGATTGTTCGTTTGTGCCTTCTTCATCGCCCATTAGTAAATTCTTTATGCCAAAAAGTGCATATTAGCGACAGAAGCAGTATTGATACCGCGATGTAATATCTATTCCCATTTAAACGTGGATGTTCTGTTAGAACAGACTATAGTGCAGTAATTACCATGAGAAACTCTCATATTGGCTTTTGGTGCAAAATGCACTCTTGTTTATATCGCTAGCGGGGAGATAAATCCCCGTCAGCGCCAGTGCTAAGACCACCAGATCATGTGATTTCGACCTGCCTCTTCATGCACCGAACTCTGCCCAGTGAAGGAGTAAGCGTTACTCAAATGAACTCATTCCAGTCAGAGGCCCCATTTCAGGCTTGTTTCTGCTCTGGATGCACAACTAAAGTTTCAGTATTATATATAAAATAAAATTCTCCAGGTTCTATATTATCATCAGCAAATCCGTTTGTTTGATTGGTTGAATCAACTCATCATTCTTAATTGAAATGTCTTCTTCATTTTATGGAATATTCTTCATATTCAAGAATAACCGGTTGTTGTTGTCAGAAATATGATAAAAACCGAATCTTCAATGGTATGACACTTCACTTGTTAATAATAATTTCATTTGTTATTCAGATTTGAGTAGAGCCAGCGATCTTATAAGTCCATGCATCTCTTTCTTTTTT
>NC_068986.1:28030714-28031533 GCF_001194135.2 Octopus bimaculoides | reverse complement strand
ATCATTTTATTTCTTGTATCCCGTTTATTCATGGGAAATGCGTGTACAGTACTATGTTCCTTCGCGGAAAAGAATGGAAAAGTAACCCCAGACTTTGTGCATGTGTGCTCACAAAAGTCAATATTTTTGAATGGATTAGCTTCTGATATTTTGAATCACATTGAGAGCTAAATAATCAATAGTGATTTCTTATAAGCCTACAAATGGAGGCGGAGAGAGAATAGACGATTCAATTCCCTTCAATATATGAATTGCATGTGTATTTTATTGACTCTGAAGGGTGAAAAGTAAAAAAAAAAAAAAAACCTATCCTGGCTAGTTATTAATTCACATTAAAAGAAAGAATGAAAGTGTAAATATCTTTATTATTACAATGTAATTATCTATATTTCGCTTGTCATGACATATGTTCGGGTGTTACACTAAACTATCAAATACATTATTCGAAATATTTAACATAATGAAGCAACGATGTAAACATTTGTAAATATATGCATAAATATTTGTACTACATGAGATTAGTACGACGTTGATGGTGATGGTGGTGATCGTGATAATGATGATGGTCGGGGTCGTGAGGTCAGGTTAGTGCTGGTCATGACAGTAGTGGTAGTGATGGTGTTAATGCTAGAAGCGGCCATGGTAGTGGTCGTCGTCGCCGTTGTTGTTATGGTTGAGGTGGTAGTGGTGGTGGTGTATGTGTAGTGGTGGTGGTGGTGCGTGTGTAGTGATGGTGGTGGTGGTTCTGCTGCTGCTGCTGCTGCTGATGATGATGATGATGATGATGATGATGATGATGATGGTGATGGTGGTGGTGGT
>NC_068986.1:28028770-28029499 GCF_001194135.2 Octopus bimaculoides | reverse complement strand
ATATATATATATATACACACACATACACATACAATTTGTTATGTTGTGTCTATGCACGTATGCATATATGCATTTTAGATATGTATATATGTATGTGTGTATGTATGTATGTATGTATGTATGTATGTATGTATGTGTAACGTGTACTTTCTCTAAGTCTGTGTTTATGCAGTCAACACATTCAGTGATATCCCACTGCGGTGTCACATTTCACCAATTAGAGAAAGATACACACATTCAGATGAAAGAGATCAGAACCAAGACAACTACAACAGCAACAACAACAACAACAACAACAGCAACACCAGCAACACCAGCAGTCGACCATTTTCTCGGTGCCATCAACAACGATGTCTCTCGGAAAATAGCCGACACAATATAATCTCTCGCTAATTCGCTAATCGTAATTGATGAGACAGATGATACTCTGGTGGTATGCAGAAAGAGGAGGACGGAGGGGAGGAAGAGGAGTGGAATGAGAGGTTGAAGGGAAAAAAAGGAAGAGGAGGAGGAGGAGGAGAAGAAGAAGAAGAAGAAGAAGAAGAAGAAGAAGAAGAGGAAGAAGTAGAAGAAAACGTAGACATAGAAGCAATAAAAAGGAAGAGGAGGAGGAGGAGCATAAAAAAGGAAGAAAGAGGAGGTTTTAGCTGTTGTTGGTTGTGGTGTTGGTGGGTGGGGCTGATGCTGATGATGATGATGATGATGATGATGATGATGATGATGATGACG
>NC_068986.1:28026701-28028760 GCF_001194135.2 Octopus bimaculoides | reverse complement strand
GTAGAAGAAAACGTAGACATAGAAGCAATAAAAAGGAAGAGGAGGAGGAGGAGCATAAAAAAGGAAGAAAGAGGAGGTTTTAGCTGTTGTTGGTTGTGGTGTTGGTGGGTGGGGCTGATGCTGATGATGATGATGATGATGATGATGATGATGATGATGATGACGACGATGATGATGATGATGATGATTGTAGCGGTGATAATGTTGATGATGTTACTCAAGAGGGGTAGGAGCAGGAGCAGGAAGAGGAGGAGGCAGAAGAGCGGGGCGGATACCTCTTCCTACATTTGTTTTTGGAAACCGTTGTTTCGGGAGAAGTAAAGAAAAATGTCCACAAGGAATCAATAAAGGCAACAAGAGAGAAAGAGAGAGAGAGAGAGAGAGAGAGAGAGAGAGAGAGAGAGAGAGAGAGATTGAAGGGAGAGAGAAACGCAGTAAGGAGAGATGGGAGAGAGAGAGAGAGAGAAGGGAGAAGAGGAACTGATGATGGAGTGAAATCTCGAAACAAACTACTCAGAGTCGCTATCTGCAGAAAGCAGAATAATTAAATTAGGGCCAAGATATTTAATGCAGTGAGCGAAATTATAAACAAAGAAAAAAGCTCAATTATTAAAATTTCCTAAATGTCGTTGCTATTGTTACTGTTGTCATCGTTACTGCTGTTGTTTTAATTAATCAAAATTACAGCATTACTGATGAGAGCAATCGCTGTCTAAACGACTAATTCTTGTTCAGACAGACAAGGGGGACAACCTTGAAATTTTTATTCGTGAAACTTAATAAAATATAGAATAAAGCGGAGAAAGTCTAATCTTCAGTAGTAAGATACCAACTACTAACGTGTTTCGGTAATATTTGGACCTCGTCAGTGAAATGTAAATCTAGCGTAACATGCTTCGTGTAGGTGGTACAGAGTGAAAGTTTTTGAGTTGATGATTCTATAAAGGGCAGAGTTCGAACTGGAGCTGTGGGGAATCTGAATCCCCAACAAATAAATAAATGAAACGGAAGACCAGCGACAAGCCTCTACATAATTGCTTAGCATGCTAGAAATAGCAGTCAAATATTTCACACCCTACTGTCATTACCAGTAGTAAACATTGCACAATATAGTCTGGAACATTACATCTGAAAAATAAGGCAGGATCGTGTGTGTGAGTGTGTGTGTGTGTGTGTGTGTGTGTGTGGTGTGTGTGTGTGTGTGTGTGTGTATGATGAGCTGGCAGAATCGTTATAGCGCTGGACAAAATGCTGACCGTCATTTAGCCCGTCTTCCCGTTCTGGTCTTTCATCCTTTTAGGGTCGTTAAAGGAGGTATTAGTTGAACACAGGAGTCCATGTAATCAACTTATCCTCTCCTCTGAAATTGTACCAAAATTTGAACCTAATACAGACAGATATTCGAGGGTTTATTGCATAACTACAACTCTACCGCTAGAAAGAGGATTGGTACCCTGTGAGTAAGTGAGACTGTAAATAAGTGTGTAAAGCAAGAGCGTTGGCTGTTTCTTGGCTTCCTCCTCCGTTCTCAGCGCCAGATTTATTATTCCTACATTCTAGTTTTGTCCAACGGAGTAGACCTTTCGCCAAACATCAGCTTGAGCCGTTTCAAAATAACCCTTGGAGGGAAGAAGAAACCTCTCACTTTCCTTGGTGAAGCAGAGGTATATCACTACTGTCTTTTCTATTTTCTTGACGAAGTGCTCGGGCAAAGAGGTATCGGCTTTTGTGACATACGTCGCCCATTGTTTATCCTTTTCCGGCCTTTTTGTTTGGTCCATGTCCTTCTATTCACTAGTGACGTTGGCAAAAAGTTGTTGCTGTTATTGTTCACGTTGATTTCGATGCCTTTATTATCCATGCCAGCCCCGTTGGCTATGTTATTGTTCACGCTGTTATTTTTATTTTTCTGGAATTGTCATTATTATTATTTGTGAGCAAAAATATCTTTAAGGGATGGTTCTCTTCTACCCCTCTCCATAAGGATGTTGCTACCATTATTATTACAGACCCCCTCATACTACTACAACAGACATTTACAATTATAGATCGGAAGAGC
>NC_068986.1:28025885-28026691 GCF_001194135.2 Octopus bimaculoides | reverse complement strand
CATAAATACAGCCACGAAAAAAAAAACATTTTTTTCCAAATGTCTAATCAGTAAAAAAAAGTTGCAATGAAGTAATTTTTGTACTCCTTAAACCAAGAGAAAATTAAATTTTAAAATCTTATCTCCTTCAAACTGTCAAAACTTACATATATACACACATACACATACACACACGCGGGCGCGCACACACACACATACACACACATGAATATACTTTAGACAATAATCCATTTTTTATTACACCATATCTCAAGGGAGATCCAAACACTTCAGACTGATTTTAAATCAATAATAATAATAATAATAATAATAATAATAATAATAATAATAATAATAACATTCCTTTCTGTATTAGCCACAAAGGATTGCAGAAATATAGAAAAATACAAATGAACCTTAAACCAGGGATTTACATAGACGAGGTGGGAGCTGAAAGACATACAATATATAAACGGGTTGATTGATTGAAATTATAAAGCACAAATATTTGCACTAAAATAAATTTTATATATATATATATATCCTTTCTATTATAAGCAGAAGGCCTGAAATTTTGGGGGAGGGGGCTAGTCGATTAAATTGACCCCAGTACACAACTGGTACTTAATTTATCAACCCCGAAGGGATGAAAGGCAAAGTCGACCTCGTATATAGTAGTAGTAAACGCTACTACTATATACGAACAATTTAACATGTCTGTCTGTGTGCGAGTGTTTTGTTGCTGTTATTGCTATCTTCAAAATTATTTGTTAGACTGTTCGAAATATTTTTTCTCTCTTCGTTCATTAATTTCTTCTTGTTCATTT
>NC_068986.1:28024929-28025875 GCF_001194135.2 Octopus bimaculoides | reverse complement strand
TTTTTCTCTCTTCGTTCATTAATTTCTTCTTGTTCATTTTATGCAATTTGCTTTGTGCTGTCTCTTTTTCATCTTTTTGTTGTTGTAACGTTTTGCTTTGTGCTACATGTGCGATTTTGCTGTGAAATATGGTCAAAATGAACAAGCAAATAATGTGTCAACAAAAGCAAGACTTTTTTTTGTCTGCCTACTAATATCAGTGGTAGGCTGTCCTTAGGAAACTAAAAATATTTTTTGGCATGTACTCCAAAGTAATTTTCATTTGATAATGCTTAAAATAAAGTCGTATCACACGGGGAGGAGAAAGTAGGATAATAATAATAATAACAACAACTATAGTAGGAATATTAGTAATAATGAAACAGCATTATACTTGTAAACTGAGAAAACTTTCTAAACTCCAAGCGTGTTGGCCTTTTACTATTTTAAATTGACGAAAACACTTTATATTTTATTTAATAATTTTCTTTCTTGAACATTAGTTTGTTTTCCTCAACTTCTACAGTGTTAAGAAAATATGCTTAGATCTGTATTAATCATGGTAATCTATATATACAGCAACATCTCTCTGAGGTTTTGGCTTGTAGACAAGTTGATTTGATCTTTAAAATGAAAAGGTTAAACTTACGTTAGCCATAACTCACAAATTATGGACGAGATAAATTAGGAATGTTAAACAAAGAGGAAATAGCTAACATTTCCACAATCTATCGCATCTTCAACACTCATTCTTGGCTTCTTTCTCCTCCGCCACTGTATAATAATTCTTTCACCCCCACCCCTCTCTCTCTCTCGCTCTCTCTCTCTCTCTCTCTCTCTCTCTCTCTCTCTCTCTCTCCATCCATCTATATATCTGTTTATCTATTTATCTATCTATCTCTCACTATCCATCGCATCTTCATCCATTCATGGTTTATTTCTCTCAAACACTATATAGTAACTCTCT
>NC_068986.1:28021190-28022067 GCF_001194135.2 Octopus bimaculoides | reverse complement strand
TGTGTGTGTGTGTGTGTGTGTGTGTGTGTGTATGTGTGTGTGTGTATGTGTATGTGTGTGTGTGTATGTCTGTGTGTGTGTGTGTGTGTGTGTGCCTGTGTATGTGTGTGTGTGTGTGTTTATCTATCTATCTGTTTGAGAACAATAATTCTGTGAGTGCAATCATTGCTCTCTTTATCCATCTCTCTTACTCTCACCCTTTCACTTTTTCTCTCACTCTCTCCCCCTCTCTCTCTCTCTAACACACATACACAGACATACACAGACATACACACCGACATCACCAGCAGCATTCTGATTTTGAAAAACGCTATCTTATCTGATTTCAAAAAAGAATTACTTTTCTGATTTAAAACACTTATCTGATTTCCATAAATAATTTAAACTCAATATTACACTGAAGAAATCAAATTGAGATCGAAATAAGTACATACGATTGGAATTTTTTTATTATTATTAATTTTATTACTACGAAAACGGTGACCCAGCAGAATCGTAAGAGCATCGGAATAAATACATTTGCAGTGTTTATTCTTACTCTACATTCAGAGTTCAAATTTCGCGCAAAATGGACGTTACAGAGTTTACATCTTGATCAATTGAAATACTCCAACAGACTCTGTTGGAGTTGCCAGTGTTAAATAATTAATAAATTAATTTATATCCATTAAATCTCTCCATTGTCAAACCTATTAACTATATTAGTTTAGTTTTAGTTTAGTTTTATACTTGTTTCATTCATTTGACTGCGGCCATGCTGGAGCACCGCATTTAGTCGATCAAATCGACCCCAGGATTTATTCTTTGGAAGCCTAGGACTTACTATATCGATCTGTTTTGCCGAACCGCTAAGTTACGGGGACGTAACACACGATCA
>NC_068986.1:28017254-28019382 GCF_001194135.2 Octopus bimaculoides | reverse complement strand
GAGCAAAACCCTTTTTCTGCAGGTACTTGATAACATCACAATGTCAAATTTTGCCCGTTTTCAAGAGAAGTCGCTGCAAGTTACTTTTGCAGTCTTCTTTGAATAATGTTCTTTTACCTGAAAAGAAACAATACAATTATTAATAATTACGGAGATGTACTTGCATAGCAAGTGACCTGATCTGAGATCGTGTGCTGGAACGAAAACAATTGCAGCATGGAAGGTGTTTATAAGCCATTTAAAATAACACAAAAAGATCGTTAGAATTTTGTCAGTAAACAGGTCGCGGTCTCAAAGTGACGAAAATATTTTGACAAATTTAAATTTAAATGTTGAAGTGAATCTAACGGTCTTTGTGTGTTATTTTAAATGGCTTATAAACACCTTCCACGCTGCAATTATTAATAAGAAATGTTGAAATTAATGCATGCAGGATTTCACAACTCTAGCATCAGTCCTTTATAGTCAGCCTGTGAACTTTTTAACCCACCGTTGTATTTTCAATCTATGCCCTTGTTGCTCTGTTCAAATCGTGTTAAATAGCGTTTGAATATTCATACATCAAAATATATAGTGTGGTCCTAGCAGAGAATATTTGGTTATTCATCTGATCAATTTGACTGGGTTTCGGTGAAATTTTATTACAGTCAACATGTCAGTTTCTCTTGCCTAGAAATATACATTAACTGAAAAACATTCGATGCATACATGTAAATCTCACAGGACCTGTAAAGTTTATGGGCCACCACAAACTTTACAAGTCTTGTCAGACAAGGAAGTTTGAATCGCTCCGGTGGGTATCATAAAAATCAGGAGATGAATGTTGGCAAGAGAGAGAAAAATAAATAAATACAGGAAATGCGGGACGGATTTTTGAGATTGAGTCCCACTGTTTATAACAATAGACTGCTAAATTTGTCAAGATCAACACGGTGTCGTTAACTCGCGGACAGACGTGAGCGATAAAGCCCATTTTCTTTTCCTGAATAGCGTAGCTTAGAGTTGTCCAGGTACCTACACAGGTCTAGACAAAGTTTAATGAAGACTATCTAACAAGCTTCTATTCTCTCTGCCATCGATTTTATCGGGAAGGAAGGCAAGATCAACTTCACTTTACACCATTTTCGCCGCAGATGAATTAAAAATGCAAAGTCAGAACAAATACGATAAGGTATCTAGGACTACATTAATCAAACGTGTCCTTCTTTTAAGAGAGTAGCGTAGTATTTGAGGCAGATTTGGTAACTATTTCTAGGAAAGTCAGTGACCACATAGAGGCACCTTGCTGATTCATCAACCGGGGTGTTAAACCGGACGATGTGTTGGATCTAAAACTCTTCTTCCACTTCACTTGATACAAGAACATCACAGTGATGGGGTTGCAAGAATTATGCAAATTTACGTTTTTGCAAAGAAAATACAAGTGCACACACACACACACACACACACACACACAAACACACATACACACATACACACAGAGAGACAGACAGACAGGCAGTAAGACAGACAGAGACAGAGAATATAAAAACAGCATAAAATGACAATTAAAAAACAGACGATAAATCAAAAACACACACACACATGCATATATATATATATATACACACACACACACATATCTATATATATATATATATATGTATATGTGTATGTGTATGCGTGTGTGTGTGTGAGTGTGTGAGTGTGTATATGTGTTTGTGTGTGTGTGTATTGATTTATCTTCTAGTTTTTTAATTGTTATTTTATGCTGCGTTATATGTTGTCTCTCTCGCATCTTTCGTACGTGTGTGTATGAACGAGTGTTTGTGTGTGTGTTGAAGCCAAAACTTTTTGTTACAGTGTTGTTCATAATTTCAAACTTCATGTAGAATATGTGATATGAACAAAAAACAAAGACAAAAAGAAAAAAATATGAAGAAGAAACTTTGACAAAACACCGTAATGTTATAATAAAATATTACTCACCTTAATGTTGACTTTATTGCTTTATGACTATGAATTAAAAATCACAATCGTTTTGGCTAACCCGTCACATACATACAAGATCTGTGAGTGTGTGTGTGTGTATATACAGACATATATATCTATATATATATATACGAATGTATGTATGTGTACATAATAT
>NC_068986.1:28015846-28016345 GCF_001194135.2 Octopus bimaculoides | reverse complement strand
ATATATATATATATATATATATATATACCAATTTCAATGTATAAAGCTGCAATGTGCGGGCATATAATTAGGAAAGAGTGTATATAAAACTTTTTAAAGTTAGCTCGTATATCATCTCCTAACGGTAGGTTGTTGTTGTTGTTAACGACGATACATTGCGATAAATCTCCAATCTGGGTATTATTCCATTTAATATGCAAACCATTATAAGTATTAACAGGCTTGTTGGAGGGGTTTTTGCTGATGTTTTTGGTGGTGGTGGCTATTATTTTTTTTTCTTCTACGTATTTATCCTCGCGACAAAAGAACTCATAAAAATTCTCTTACTATACGTGTGTGAGTGAATGTGTAACTGCGTATGTTTGTCCTTTCTTTTATCTCTTTCGTCTCCTTGATATATATATACATGTCGTCTGGGTATGACTCTGTCTTTTGTGCGGGGTGGGAAGATGTGCGAGCGAGCGTATGTGTGTGTGTGTGTGTGTGTGTGTGTGTGTGT
>NC_068986.1:28010969-28011965 GCF_001194135.2 Octopus bimaculoides | reverse complement strand
GAGGAGGAGGGGGAGGAGGAGGAGGAGGAAGAGGATGATAGCAGCTGCAGCAACAACAACAATAAAAAGCATACGCAAGTCTATAAAGGAATGCAAGATGATTAGTTACTCCATAGACAAGAAAATTCTGTTGAAAGTGCAAAAATGGTGGCGAAAATCAAAAACAGACACGACAACAATAACAACAATAACAATGACAATAGCATAAATGGCTGAGAAAGAACAATAACGAACATTCAACTAGAACGGCTAGACAAACCGACCAGACATCGTTATTAAAGAAAGCAGCGACAAAAGTGCACAATTACAGGCATCTCACGTACCATTACCTTCAAATATATTATTGAAAGATACTTTAAAAGTGACTCTAAAAAAAATGTTGAATGTTTGGTCTAAACATACAAATAACAGCAATGATAGCCGGTGAACTGGTGCAGGTTCAAACAGACCGACACAAATAGAGAAACTTACAGAATACCATGGTTAACACTGCATTACAATAGTATATACAAAACGAAATATATAATGTATACATATATACAAAAGATAACACCGTTTGATCTTGCATACACATAGGCGCATGCGTAGCTGTGTGGTTAAGAAACTCGCTTCGAAAATTGCGTGGTTTCGAGTCTTGGGTTTCGTATCACGGTACTCCATATTGGATAAATGTCGCTTGCTACTATGTCTCGGGCCCGACCAACGCTTTGCGAGTGAATTTAGTTGACGGAAACAGTGTGAAAGAATGTCGCCATTAGACTGCAGCCACCGCCTTGAACGGGATTTTTTTTTTAGTAGAACGAATCAACCCCGCAACTTATATTTTTTAAAACCTGCTACTCATTCTGTCGATCTCTTTATGGAAACATAAACACACAAGCACCGGTCGTCAAGCAGTGGGGAGAGGGACAAAGGCAGACACATAAATACACACACACATGCATATATATATATGTGTATATATATATATAAATATATAATATATATATATATATA
>NC_068986.1:28009544-28010862 GCF_001194135.2 Octopus bimaculoides | reverse complement strand
ACACACACACACACACACACACACACACACACACACACACACACACACATATATACGACGGGCTTCTGTTTTGTCTACCAAGTCGACTCAAGGCTTTGGTCGCCCCACAGCTGTAGAAGACACTTGCCCAAGGTGCTAAGTTGCTGGGAAGCAAGCTTCTTAGCACATGTATGTATGTATGAATGTATGCATGTATGTATGAGTGTATATATGTGTATATTTATGTATGTATGCATTATGTATATACCTATATATGTATGCTTTTATATATATATGTCTGTGTGTATATATGTATGTTGTATGTATGCACGCATGTTGTATGTATTATGTATTGAGAAGCGCAATGTTTGTCGTTACCTCTGCGTTTGTCCCCACACTGCGTCACAACCGGTGTGGGTTTATTTATTTCACTTCACCGTAACTCAGTGGTTCGGCAGTAAGTACTGGGACGGAGGTGGGGTGTTGGAGTTATATATCCGACCAATCCTACAGGGCAATGCTTCGTCATGGCCCTAGTCTATGACTGAAACAAATCAAAGACTAAAAAAAAAAACGTAATAAAGGAAAAAGAAACAAGAATAAACGAAATCGCAAAAACAGACGAACGTAAAAAAAAAAAGACAAAACATACACACATATTAGAAAAGATAAAACTTATGCTACATAGCAAAGTATGAACAACCTGTACACATACAGACATGAGGGCAGACGGGAGTGCAGCAAAAAACAAAAAAAGACATGCAATAACTATGACTCAATGGTTATAAAATAACAAGCACAGTCGCTAATATGGCAGGATTCAATGGGAGGGAGAGGGAAAAAATCGTAAAGCTTGGAACAATAGGCAAGATAAAAGATAAAAGAAATAAGTCGCCAGCAGTAAGTTTGTTCATTTTTTTTTTTGTTTTTTGTTTTGTTTTTGGATAAGACGACATATAAGGAAAGGCTGCTTTCATTCTAATGCTTTCAAAAAAATAAGCAGACGACCATTGTAATTATTAGATAAAACAACACAATTATGAAATAAAGGAAAAGTTAGCAAACCTTTTTAATATTATCTAATATTCTCCTTTCTTTTTCTCTGAGTTACACTTTGTGGATTTTTTTTTTTTTTAATTTGGGTCTTTTTTTCTCTTGTGGACGTGTATCTCTATTTCTCTCACTCTCTCCAAATATTTCTCTCTTTATCTATCTATCCATCTGTCTGTCTGTCTGTCTATCTATCTATCTATCTATCTATCTATCTATCTATCTATCTATCTATCTGTCTGTCTATCTATCTATCTATCTATCTATCTATCTATCTATCTATCTATCT
>NC_068986.1:28008787-28009494 GCF_001194135.2 Octopus bimaculoides | reverse complement strand
ATATATACATATATATACATATATACCCATATATATGCATAAATACCTTTCTTTCTTCTTTCCTCTCTCTCACCTCCTCTCTCTCTCTTTCCCTCTCTCCCTCTCTCTCTCTAGTTCCATACCTTTTCTGTGTTCATTGAGACCGTTATCGTTTCTTCACTTGAATCTCTTTCCTGTATTTCTAGGTTTCTCTCTCTCTCTCTCTCTCTCTCTCTCTCCCCTCTCTGTCCCTCATCTCCCTCTGTGTCTCACTTTCCATAATTTGCTTCCTGTATACACATCCAAACACGTACATAAGCAAGTGTGTGTGCGTGAGATGTAATATACACATACACACACCAATATTCTTGTCTCTTTTGTCTGAACTTTCATTTATTCTCCCCCCACCCCATCCACTCGTGGTCTTTCCATATTACTCCATCTTGGTTTCCATTCTCTCTACATATCTATCAATATATATATATATCTATCAATTTGTCTATCTATCAACCTCCCGCTTTTCCCCTATCACTCTCCACTTCTCTCTAATATTGTTTTTTCACTCTTTCTCCCTCCCTACTCCTCTCTCTCTCCCTCCCTACTTAGCTCTCTCTCCCTCTCTCTCTAATCCTCTCTCCCACCCTCTCTCTCTCTCTCTAATCCTCTCTCCCTCCCTCTCTCTCTCTCTCTAATCCTCTCTCGCCATCCCTCTCTTTCTATCAAACTCT
>NC_068986.1:28006964-28007770 GCF_001194135.2 Octopus bimaculoides | reverse complement strand
TATATATAGATAGATAGATAGATAGATAGATAGATAGATAGATAGATAGATAGATAGATAGATAGATAGATAGATAGATAGATATATACACGTACACAAACATACATACATATATGTACATATGCATATATGTACGTATGTATATATATATATGTATATATATGTAATGTATGAATATATACGAGCCTGTATGAATGGCAAAAGAGAATAATACACCTGCTTGTGTTCGCGAGCGTGCTTTTCACAAATGTGCATAATTTTATTCACATTCATACATACATATATATACATACATACATATATACATACATACATATATATATACATACATATATACATACATACATACATACATGCATACATACATACATACATACATACATACATACATACATACATATATATATACATAAATATACATGCATATATACATGAATACAAATGCGAATGAATATGCGTACAGTTGTATGAACTCATATATATTTATGTACCTATGAATGCATACTATTCATAAAAGTATACATATACGCATGATTAAAATATACGCACGCATTAGCACATCTCTTAGCACTCGCCATATATATATATATTTTTATTTTAGTGTGCATATTTGTGCATGAGTTCATAAATATGCATAAGATTTGTATAAATGAATATAAGTGTACATATCTAAGAATGTGTATGTGCTTGTGTGTGCGTCTGTATACATATATGTATATACTTACATACACATACATATATGCATGTACATATCTGTGCGTGTATGAAAGTATATATACATATATATATATATATATATATATATA
>NC_068986.1:28004952-28005809 GCF_001194135.2 Octopus bimaculoides | reverse complement strand
TATATATATATATATGTATATATATATATGTGTATATATATATATATATGTATACGCACGCACACACACACACACACACACACACACACACACACATGTTTCGGCAGACTCTAGCTTTACCTTATAGCCATAAGCACTAATCGTTGGCGTTTGCACAGAAATACACTTCCGATGTGTTTGACGCATGTGTGTGTGTATGGGAGTATGTGTGTGCGCGCGCGCGTGAATGCGTGCATGTGTGTATGTGTCTGTGTGTGATTGTAAGTGCGTACGTATGTGTATATGCGTGTGTATTTGTGTTTGTACATGCATGATATATCTCTCGCACATGCATATAATGAAAGATTGTAAACACTGGCGAGAAAATCGCAAAAATTGTGCATTTTAAACGAAGTACACCTTGACACACGTTCTCTAATGAGTTACGCACATTCACTCTATTGTAACTCTCACTGTCACAAATTTAGTAAAGAAATAATTACTCCTTCATAAGTTATAGACAACGACGACGCTATTGTTCACCTCTTCTTGTGATATTTAATGCTATTTAATGAAAGACGAAGAAGGGAGGAAGGAAGGAAGGAAGGAAACACACTCTACCCCTGAAACGAAAAGATAGCTGAAACACATCCACACCTCCACCTTCACTACTGCTATGGGCGCAGTCTGATTAGACACGTGATGAACTGCCTTAAGTACCCAGCTGGTAAGTTATTAATTAAATAATTAATTAATTAATTTCTTCCCTTAATTACGTGAATTATCTTGTTTTTCTTTACCTTTTTTGTTGTTTAATTTTTATCACACTAAAATTCTTTAAAAGAACTGTATGTATATATATATATATATATATATAT
>NC_068986.1:27999887-28002254 GCF_001194135.2 Octopus bimaculoides | reverse complement strand
TATATATATATATATATATATATATATATATGCGCGACGGGTTTCTTTCAGTTTCTGTCTGTCAGATCCGCTCGCAGAAGTTTGGTTGGCTCGAGGTTATAGTAGAAGACACTTGCCCAAGATGCCACGCAGTGAGACTGAACCCAGAACCATGTGGTCGGTAAGCAAGCTGCTTACCACACAGCCATACATGCATGAACCTATGTATGTATGTATGTATGCACGCATGTATGTATGTATGTATGTATGTATGTATGCACGCATGTATGTATGTATGTATGTATGCATGTATGTGTGTGTCTGTGAATGTGTAGTGGTTATCACAGTAATGCGATTTCGAATCCCACAGGCGATGCTACAATTACTTCCATCTTCTTATGTACATAGATGAGATATATAGGCAAAGAGTGTGGGTATGTGTATGTAAAAAGAGGGAAAACACAATAAGAGAAATATTTATATAATTAAAGTAATAGTTGTATGTATGTATATATGTGTGTGCATGTGTGTGTATGAGAGTGTGTATGGATATATATATACATATATATATATATGTATATATATATATATATATATATATATATGCACAAGCACACATATCTAAATATATGAATATATACGTATATGTGCGTGTATGTTATGTATGTTTGTATGCATTAATGTATGTATAAGTGTGTGTGCTTGTGTGTGTGTGTGTGTGCACATACACAAACATGCATCAATAGATATAGATAAATATAGATATATGTGTGAATATATATGTTTGTATAACTATGTATGCGTGTATGTATATTTGTGTACATATATGTGTGCGTATATACTTACATACGCTTATACATGAATACGTGCATACATACATACATACATACATATATACATACATAAATGCATACATACGTAGAAATACCATACACACTCATATATACACACATACATGCATACATATATACATATATACGTGCATACATATTGCTTTCACCTCACATACAGACACACACACACATACACATATACACTCACGCACATTTTATATAAACACACATACATTATCGCTAATCTACCAAATACAGCTCGAGAATCACTTTCGATAAGTAATATAATTTCTGTTAATAAAACACAATTCATTTGTGACGGTGGCTTCGGATTATCTGCAGCACTGGCCACCACTTTTATTCCTTGTAATCGCCTTATCAGATAAACAAACTCTTTGGAAGATTTGAGCAGAAGAAAGGAAAGCAAGAACGAAAGAATAAGACAAAGAGACCGGAGAGAAAATGGCGGAAACAAAATGAAGGAAAAGTGATTTGGCAAAGAGCGAACATCTTGGCTTCTTTCGCTCTCCTCCCAGCCTCGACTTCGCTTTTATTTTTTTCTTTTGTTTTTTTTTCTTTTATTTTTATTTTTCTTTCTACTTAACTCCATACCTACACACAAGACAAGGCAAAGCATCACTCCCAGCCAAACCTCACCACAAACCTCCAAATTTCGAATCATCTTTGTCATTGTTATTGCTGTAGTTCTTGTAGTTGCTGCCGTTTTTATATATTTATATATTTATTTTATTTATTCATATATTATTATTATTTTTGTTCTTGTTCTTGTTATTGTTATTACTGTTGATATCGTTATTGTTATTAGAACGCGGTTCCTGCTGCTACTGTTTATCACTGTTGTAGTCGTTATCATCATCATCATCATCATCCTCATCTTCGTCATTCTCATCATCGTCCTCATCATCATCATCATCATCATTATCAAACTATGTTGTATTTCATACGGTGTACCCTCTGATCAATGAAGAAACTGGTATTGTTTTTATTATTATCATCATCATCATTATTATTATAATCAAAATTAGTAGTAGTAGTAGTAGTAGTAGTAGTAGTAGTAGTAGCAGCAGCAGCAACTGCAACAGCAGCAACAACAGCAGCAGCAGCGGTAGTAGTAGTAGTAGTAGTAGTAGTAGTAGTAGTAGTAGTGGTAGTAGTAGTAGTAGTAGTAGTAGTAGTAGTAGTGGTAGTAGTAGTAGTGGTAGTAGTAGTAGTAGTAGTAGTAGTAGCTGTAACGCTGGTGTTGTACTACTACTACTAATAATAATAATAATGATGATAATAATAAGAAGAAGAATGATAATGATAATAATAATAATAATGATAATAATAATAATAATAATAATAATAATAATAATAATAATAATAATAATAATGCTACTACTACTACTGTCGTCGTCGTCGTCGTCGTCATAATCGCATGTAACGTCATCGTTGAGGCTGGGGTCTCGAATCGAATCTTTTAAACGACTTTAAAAACCTCGGCTCAAACAGCAGCAAAGCCGCCATCTTGTCTCTTTCTGAAGACGACGAGATG
>NC_068986.1:27996356-27999044 GCF_001194135.2 Octopus bimaculoides | reverse complement strand
TACATGCATGCATACATACATACATACATACATACATACACACACACACATACATACATACATACATACATACATACATACACACATACATACATACATACATACACGCACACACATACATACATACATACATACATGCATACATACATACACACATACATACATACATACATACACACACAGACACATACATACATACATACATACATACATACATACATACACAGAGAGCGGGAGTGTGAAAGAGGTTGGGTGCAGAGGGAAAAGTTGAGGCTGGTTGGCTTCAGTTTTGCTTTTGGAAACCATTCTCCATTATCGGATTTGCTGGATTTCCAAAATTTCTGCTTAGAGTTTTAGATGTTTCAAGGTGAATTTACCGCTAATATTTACCACCAGGAACAATGTGAGAACCAGCGAAACAGACCTACTACCTCCACCATCTCCACCGCCTACGCCAACACCAGCAAAACCACCACCGCCGATACCGACACAACGAACCACTGAAAGGGTCGTTCCGTGGTTGTTTGATCTGTTAGAAATAGCAGCCAAATCTTCAGATCACACCATACCGTTTAATAAATGAAATGGCAAAGGGAAACATATATAGTTTTCTTTTTGTTTTGCTTTATTTTGTTTTGGTTTTTTTTTGGTTTGTTTGTTTTTGTTTTTGCAGAGCTTTCGAAGATGTTTGAGGCAAAACAGCGGAAGAGATCACAACACCTGTTGTGGTCGTTGTTGCTTTTTTTTTCTTGTGGTTACTCTTTACTCTCTTTTACTCTTTTACTTGTTTCAGTCATTTGACTGCGGCCATGCTGGAGCACCGCCTTTTTAGTCGAGCAAATCGCCCCCAGGACTTATTCTTTGTAAGCTCAGTACTTATTTTATCGTTCTCTTTTTGCCGAACCGCTAAATTACAGGGCCGTAAACACACCACCATCGGTTGTCAAGCGATAATGGGGGGGGGGGGGACAAACACAGACACACAAACACAGACACACAAAGATATACACACACATACATACATATATACGACGGACTTCTTTCAGTTTCCGTCTACCAAATCCACTCACAAGGCTTTGGTCGGCCCGAGGCTATAGTAGACGACACTTTCCCAAGGTGCCACGCAGTGGGAATGAACCCGGAACCATGTGGCTGGTAAGCAATCTACTTACCACACAGCCACTCGTGCGCCAATGGTTGTAGTAGAGTAGTGGTAATTGTTGTTGTTATTGTTGTACAGTTCTAGATCAGCTCTGTTCATGCAGTGTTGTTACACATAGTTAGCCTAGAGCCTCCTTCTCACAACATTGCTATACCACACAAGTAGTTTCTGTCGCGTAACACAAGGCTAGCCTTCTTAAAGAGGTCTTATGGCGCACAAGTGATCATTGCGTAACCCCACTCCACCATCGTCACTCTAACTGACGTATGTCATGCAGGTTATTGTGTAGTCCTCAGGTGAGTCCAGTTCAAGAAATCGAACAACAACTGGCGATCTATAGGATACATTATATGGTCCTCCGCCGGGTGGAGAACCATATTGTTATAGTGTCTTGCTCGAGAACGCAATATACAGCCCGGTCCGAGAATCGAGAAAAATTGCACATTTCAAGAGTTATTGCTGTATCATCAGCGCCACATCCAACATACACACACACACATACAGATTTTCTGAAAAACGCAGTCATTTGAGAAGCAATGATTAATCGATGTCTGTGTGTGTGTGTGTGTGTGTGTGTGCACGCGCGGGCCTGCATGTGTGTGTGAGTGTACGCGCGCGCGTGTGTCTGTGTGAGTGTGCGTGCGCGCGCGCGTGTGTATGTGCGTGTCTAAATGTGTATGTGAAGTTAGGAAACAAATTAGTGCCTATCACGCGTCAGAGAAGTCTGACAAGTTGTTCCATATGTAACACGTTTCAATTGTGTCTTACATCGCAGGAAATTCACTATATTATCTAATCAAACAATAATTAATCAGTCTTTCCATATATCTATCGATTGCTCAGTCTGACTCTCTGCTTATCCATTTATCTTTTAACCATCTATCTATCAGTTATGCTTACTATTTGTCCAGTTATCTATCTATCAATCTATCTATCTATCTATCTATCTAACTATCTATCTATCTATCTATCTATCTACCTATCTATTTATCTATCTATCTGTCTGTCTAGCTATTATTCTATTTCTTCCTCCTTGAGAATGTATGCATATATATACATACACATATAGAGATATATGCATATATATATATATATATATTGAGAGAGGGGGGAGAGAGAAAGAGACAGACAGGCAGAGACGTATATACGTGTATATATGTGTATGTATATATATATGTGTATATATATAATATATATATACATAGGCGTAGGAGTGGCTGTGTGGTAAGTAGCTTGCTTACCAACCACATGGTTCCGGGTTCAGTCCCACTACGTGGCACCTTGGGCAAGTGTCTTCTACTATAGCCTCGGGCCGACCAAAGCCTTGTGAGTGGATTTGGTAGACGGAAACTGAAAGAAGTCCGTCGTATATATGTGTATATATGTATGTGTGTGTATATGTTTGCGTGTCTGTGTTTGTCCCCCCAACATCGCTTGACAACCGATTCTGGTGTGTTTACGTCCCCGTAACTTAGCGGTTCGGCAAAAGAGACGATAGAATAAGTACTAGGCTTACAAAGAATAAG
>NC_068986.1:27992260-27995703 GCF_001194135.2 Octopus bimaculoides | reverse complement strand
ATATATATATATATATAAAGCAGTGCATTTGTGTGTTTGCATGTATGTTAGCAAGCACGAATGCTTACATGCACATTTATATATACACACATACATGCAGATGGAGACACACATGAATATGTTCGTACATATATGCATCGCATTTCATCTGAAAGGAGACGTCTGCTTTCCAGTGCAAAACGTAGTTTCTAAATGGAAGAGATAACAATGATCAATAAAAGAGATCACGATGTCTCTATACTTCCACATGGAAATCGAAAGTGCCAATGGTTCCATAAGCCTACCGAAGATATCACCCTCATCCAGCAGCTATTGCCTAAAAGAGACTATCTTTCCATGGGAAACGGTATTGTTGCCAAAAGTATTTGTATGAAGACTTGTCCTGGCAGTCATATAAAAGTCGATTCGGAACCGCTATGTATTCACGCCTTTACAGGCACAATCTATCTAGGTATCTTGGTGCTTCAAGATTTTCTTTCTTCTGTAAACAGTTCATTTTTTTTTTTTTTTTTTTAACAATTTTGTCCCGAACAAGGCAGGCACTGTAATGTAAGAAACCACAAAAAAGGAAAAGAAGAAGCCTATAAATTCTAAAGATGTTGATTGAGAGAGAACTTTGAAGGACCGAATATCATAGAGCAGACGACAACGCAATGATAATAAATTCAAGAGAACAGCAGTTCGGGAGAAGAAACTACTGTATTTAGCTCTTAGCGTTGTATATTTGTGCACGTACTTTATAGGTAACCAGAAACTTGATACTTTATCGCTTCCGGGTTTTGTGGATCCGAACGAGGGGATGAAGTACTTCTAAGAATGTTATTTCTTCCTACGATTGCGCATATTGTTTTGAACATTCTCATCCATGGTGATACATGCCTCTTTCTATTTACATCTCCCTAAAATATTTTGTTATTTTTGCTATTGATAATGTATTGGATTTTAATATTTCTTTTTTTTTTTTTCATTCTTTACCAAATTCTTGGTAAAACTGTTTCGAGTTGGAAACGAACTATTTCTTTAGTCCAAAGAATTGTTGTTATTTTTCATAACGACGGATTCTAAGCAATTTAACGAGGATTTCTCGTTTTGGCTTTCTTTGATTTTGGGTAGTATTCTATATAATATATTATATTGTATTTGTGGCTCTGCGTTTGTTCCGTTTGTGTCTTTTTGCTTTTGATCTCATTAAAAGGTCTTTTCTTTCATTGTTTGTATTTCTCGGTTTGTTTGTTTTTCCCGTTGTTTATTAGAGTTCAGATATTCCTCTATGAGAAAGTTTTCAAAAAGTATCCATTTTCCTTTGTGACTACTGCAGCTACATAGATTATTTGGTTTAGCCTGGTGATATTGATGTTCGTATCTGTTTTCGATATGTCTATGATGGTGCACTTTATCTTTATTTTTATCGTTGTTACTATTTTATCATAAAGTTTTATTTTGAAGTGGGATGGGGCGGTGGGTTCATTGGTACATAGAAAAATCTATAGATTTAATTTATTAAATATTCCACTTCTAAATTATTGTCATATTTCAAATTTCCATTTTTAGAATTTTTTTTTACTCTTAGATCTTTCTCATATTCACTTGTGTTCTTATATTTCTTGGTTTGATTATGCTTCGGTTTGGGTCGATATTCTATAGGTATGCTGCTGTTTGATTTGATTTTACTTTTGCTAGCTCTATCTTTGTGATTTATGTTCGCAATATTTATAGCTTTAATATTTATTATTCAGTTTATATTTTTGTAATATCATTATGCAGTCTTTCTTCTAAGCATTCTATATCTCCTTATTATATATCTTTCGTTTTAACTATTTATACTCTCAAATTATTTAGTCAGCGGGGATCGAAACCTTTGCTCCAAGATTAAGGCTGTTCTTTCTCTCTCCCAGTAGTTATATGTGTGGGTGTTTATATGTATGTATGTATGTATGTATGTGTGTGTGTAAGTATGTATGTATGTGTGTATGTATGTATGTATGTATGTATGTATGTATGTATGTATGTATGTATGTGAGGGCCAGAGTGCTGTGGTGAAATATGTTTCATTCATCGTAGGCATCTGTTACTCAATTTGTTTCAGCCATACAAACAGATATCAGCTGACGTATATTGACTAATGGATAACTGGTTCTATGAATCCCTATAAAAACATGTAGTTACGTAAATGCCGGTTCGAATTTCTTTTAAGCCACTTTCATCAATGCTGACCAATATGACCGTAAAAATGACTGAGAGTGGCGGATTTAAAACTGACCAGCAATAATGGAGAACATATGAATCTAATTTAACTTTCCTCGAATTAAACGAAATGACTGAAGCGCGTACTTGAATCTTCAATAATAACAGAATTTTGAAAACATCAATTTCACAAAAAAAAAATCTATTAGAATTGAAATTTTTAAGAACTATCTAGACATTGTAGACTTTAACAATTACTTTCTTTTCGTAAAAATTACATTATTCCAACTAATTAGTAAGCAGCTTCTTTTTTTATATAGTATAGAAAAATAAGCAAATGCTTCTACGTAAATCATACACGATGTTTTTCATTCCAAAACAAACTTCAGAATTTGGTGTTTCCAATATCCAAAATTCCGTTTTCCGTTTGTGCAGGGTAAAAAATGGTTTTTCTTTGGCGCTTTTTTTTATTGTTTCTTCCTTTCTTCGTTCTGACTGACAGCATTATTAACGCATCAACGCTTCAATCGGATTTATGGGGTGGTTAAAATTATTACTGGGACGATGCTTACCCCAAACTTAAACCACTTCCCAAACGAACATTTTCGACAAAAGGCATCAGCACATTGTTACCTTTTCTCTTTTTTTTTTTTTTTGTCTTTTCCAGTTCGAAAGATTGCTGTCACATATTGCTCTTCCATCTCGTAAACCTGTTATAGGAAAGAGCAATAAAAATGTAAACAAATAACTGCCATCATCACCATCATCATCACTTCTCTTCCTCCCTCTCTCTCTCTCTCTCTCTCTCTCTCTCTCTCTCTCTCTCTCTCTCTCTCTCTCTCTCTCTCTCTCTTTCTCTCTTTTTCTCTCTCTTTCTCTCTCTCTCTCTCTCTCTTTCTCTCTCTCTCTCTATCTCTTCTTCTCTCCCTCTCCCTCTCCATCTCTCTTTCTCTCTCTCTCTCTTCTCTCCCTTTCTCCCTCTCCCTCTCTCCTTCTATCTCTCTTTCTCTCTCTCTCTTTCTCTCTCTCTCTTTCTCTCTTTCTCTCTCTCTCTCTATCTCTTCTTCTCTCCCTTTCTCTATCTCCCTCTCTCTTTCTCTCCTTCCCTCTCTCTCTCCCTCTCTTTTTCTCTCTCTCCTTCTTTCTATCTCCCTCTCTCTCTCCCTTCTCCCTCTATCTCTCTCTTTATCTCTCTCTCCCTCTCTCTCTCCCCCTCTCTCTCTCCCCCTCTCTCTCCCCCTCTCTGAATAAAATGCAGG
>NC_068986.1:27987158-27988863 GCF_001194135.2 Octopus bimaculoides | reverse complement strand
TATATATATATATATATATATATATATATATATATATGCATGTATGTATGCGTGCATGTATGAAATATATGAAAGTAATTGTTGTATATTGTGCTCAGGTGCACTACAACTAAGAAAAAAATCATCAGGCGGATTTTAGGTAGTATGGTAGTTTCAGCTAGTTTTGAAGGATGTAGTATCTTGACAGCTAATGACTGATACGGGTAGTTTATTCCATGCTTCAACAATTCTGAGCGTGAAAAAATGTTTCCGAAAGTCATGGGTGCTGTGTTGTTTAAAGCGTCTTCTTTTTTGTTTCAGACTAAATAAATTGAGTTTTATAAATTAGATAATGGCTATGAACCGAAATACAATCATAACTCCACACAAAGGAGGCGAAAGTAAAACAGCTATAGCAAAGAAGCTTAAAATTAATCAAACAGTCTGGAAAATTGACAAAAAATTTCAAGAGACTGGTTCCACCACTGAACGACCTGGACGTAGCCGAAAAAGAAGTGAGCGGACTCCTCAGTTTATCAAAAATACCAGAGAAAAGATGTGGCGAAATACTCGTCATTCCGTCAGAAGGCTGGCTGCCACAGCAAAAATAAGGCGAACATCGATGTATCGAGTGCTGAAGGAGGACCTCAGGACCCACCCTTACAAGATAATCTGCCGTCATGAGCTCACGCAAGTTTATAAGGCCATGAAACTGGAGAGAAGTCGTTTTATCCTGCGTCAGATTTCTGAAGGCACGCTGCCCAACCTGGTGTTCACAAATGAAAGGAAACTTGACATCGAACAAACAGTAAACCACCAGAACGACCGACTTTGGAGTGTATCAGGCTTCATCGAGGGTAGATTCGTAAATTGACGTCAAAATCCACTGTCAGTTATGGTTTGGGCGGCTGTGACAGCCCCTCGTTTTTGTGCCCTCGGGTGTTAAAATTAACACTCAGCAATACATCAGTGAATGATCGCTTGCAAAGTGTACCTTCGAGCCTCCAACAGGACTCGGCACCATCTCACAGCTCCAAACAGACACAACACTGGATTCAGAAAAACATTCCATCATTCATAGGCAAGGATGTATGGCCCTCGAGAAGCCCCGATCTCAACCCGTTGGATTTTTCTGTTTGGTCCATTTTGGAGACGCTTCTTCTTCTTCTTCTTCTTCTTCCACTTTTCCCCCTCCTTCTCCTTCCGATTCCCCTCTTTCGCTTTCTATTCGTTTTCCTCCCCTTCCTTCCCTTTCTCCCTCCTATCATTATATATATCCACCCTCTTGATTCCTCCCACCCCCCACATAATATCTTCTCCACACACCCATCCCCGCATACACACTTTTAACTTTCTCCTTTTCATTTCTTCTCGGTTCTTTTCTAACAAAAAGGTCTGATAGACGCTCAATGAAATAGCATGACTTTGTTGCAAGTTTGAGGAAATGCCTCTCCAATGCCTAAAACCGCAAATATTACGTAATTTTTCTTTTAGAATTTTCGCGTAAACTGGCGTTGGAAATGGAGAATGTATGGAAACATATGTGATTTATAATTAAAGATGCGTTAAAGAATTTTCTTTGTCTTCTTCTTTTCATTGGCATATATGTGTATTAAAAATTTTCTCTATTCCCGAGCGTTAAGCTAATACATCCTTTTGTTGTTTACACCACCTATCCTCGTCTGTTGTTGTTTTTTTCGTAAATTCTCCCATATATATATATATA
>NC_068986.1:27985236-27986846 GCF_001194135.2 Octopus bimaculoides | reverse complement strand
GTGTGTGTGTGTGTGTGTGTGTGTGTGTGTGTGAAAAGCTTCCCAAGTTAATTGGCTGGTCTGTAAAGAAGGGTGGGCGAAAAAAAAATCGAATCAAAGTTAATCTGCATTGTTTAGTAGTTAAAGTTGAAGTGTTTGTTATTACAACAAGGGATTATAGTGTATAAGTTGCTATCGACATCATCAATACTTCATCTGAACTTCCTTTTATTTTTTGTTCTCTCCATAAGTTGACAGTTCCATATCATCGTTATTCAGTGAAGGGCAAAAGCTTCAGTGATCTGTCTAAGGTAGTTACTACTTACTACTACTACTGCTGCTGCTACTACTACTACTACTACTACTACTACTACTACTACTACTACTACTACTACTACTACGGCAGCAGTAGTGATAGTTGTTGTAATAGTAGTAGTAACACGGATTGTCACGCGGTGGTTGGACAAACATATACTCACACATACGAACAAACACATGCGCGTGTGCATAAATACATACATTCACGCACACACACACACACACACACACACACACACATAGATATATATATACTAGTGCGAACACGCTATCTTTAAGATAGCGTATTTTACATTGTATCATATATTTGTGTAATATATATATATATACATAAGTATACATATAGAATGCAGCAATTAAGAATGGAGCAGACAAGTCTTCGTATCTGATATGGAGTCGCTGACATTTACAAACTCTATAGTCCGATAGTATTCACGGTCACTGTGTACTAAACCCAGTTTCATTGCAGCTTCTTTGTAAATATGGCAAACTACACCATTAATAGTCCTCGTATCTTCAAATGATGTAGCTACGAGAATATGATACAGTAAGGCTCTCAGATAGAATCACTCTTGTTCCTTTGGTGAAACAAAGTAGGTACGCCCATTTGAATGTGTATTATTTTTTCTCAGATGCCATATTTTCTCACTATTATTCCATGTGTAAAATTCAGGGAAATCAGTATAGTGTAATGCATATGCAAATGAGTTAGCTAGTGATTCCTGGTTAATTCGCATCCATTCAGTGAGAGTGGCCCTGTCATGTGTGTGGATAACATGTTCAATATCATCATCGTCATTAAAGTAAATGTATTGCAGTTGGGGTAAATGAACTGTAAGCTGTTGCACTGCAGGATATGAACCATGTAATTTGAACTCTAAAATCCTCCAGACTGCCTTTGATGAGAATACATAGTGGCCATTGATATAATCTTCAATTTCAGCTTTGTGTGTTTGTCGTGCAAGGCCCTAAATTTTGAGGGAGGGGGCCAGTCGATTAGATCGACCCCAGTACTCAACTGGTACTTAATTTATAGACCCCGAAAGGATGAAAGGCAAAGTCGACCTCGGCGGAATTTGAACTCAGAACGTAAAGACAGACGTTATGCCGCTAAGCATTTCGCCCGAGTAAAAGAAAGTACAGGAGAATCAGTTAATTGTGATTTAATTCAACGTATTCCCCTCTCGGATTCCCTCACTTATTGCAGCGGTCCTTCAGTTTTTCTAAGCTTTGTAAAAGAACTTGGAAGGTTGGACCTCCAGCTAGGCCTTTCGCGAAACCCTTAAAGCCAGGAACTTTTCAGCACCCCCTCC
>NC_068986.1:27982725-27984441 GCF_001194135.2 Octopus bimaculoides | reverse complement strand
AAAAGGCTATACGGCCAGACGGGAAAAATTATGTGTATGAACGCTGTGAGGCACGAACTTGAAAGTGGGGACGAAGTAAGTTCGCGTGTTTGCTCGGCGATAGCCAAGGAAGAAAAGGATTATTGACCGATATATATATATATATATATTATTCATGAATTTTAAGAGCTATGATAATCATCGCCATCGGTATTGAACCTATAGCCACTTACTGGAAGCAACCATGCATTTGTTAATCTCCCTCTGACTATTTATTTATTTGCCAATTCATGCATACATAATGTTTATTCGAGTGGGTCTGTAATTTTATACAATGCTTACATACATACATACATATATATATATATATATATATATACATACGCACACACATGTCCATTTATACATGCATACGCTTATACGTACATACAAATGGTTCGTACGTTTTTATTGAAGCAAGAAAACCTTGACATTTTCTTACTGTTTGAATTAGTTTTGTCGCAAAAGAGAGTGATAAATATATTTAAATATATAATTATATAAAATTCGCTTTGATCGAGACTTTAAGTTTCGCCTGACAGCTTATTCAACCTCTCTGAATGAATAGGTTGTCAGGTAAAACTTAAAAGTTTCACTGAAAACCAATTTTATAATAATTTTGAATCTTCATTCAGTTTCCACTTTAACCTGTCTGCATATTGTCTGTTGCCATTCTTAAACTTGTTTTCAAATTAATCCCATTATAACATTTACATGTTGCATGCAATAAAAGTTTTAATAATATGACAGGGGATGAAATCTTATAGATGGCGATTGTGAAACTTGGCGAAGATAGACGCTAACTTTTGAATGCAATGTTCGAAATTGATAAGATGCCTTTAGCATCATTTACCTTGTTGGTGTCTGAAAGATCAGAGGTATGTTTGTTCGTACTTAATGGCTCTGTACACGCATTAGTGGGACTAGTATATGTGGCATATGTGTTGCGTATATTGATATTATATACACATATAAATATGATACATAAATTAAAGAGTAAATTGATAATATGCTCATGAATTGAACAAAGACTCTGTTAATGTTTATTCTATAATCAGTAAAATAATCCATGATACCAATTGCAGCGTGGAAGGTGTTTATAAGCCATTTAAAATAACACACAAAAACCGTTAGATTCACTTCAACATTTAAATTTAATTTGTCAAAATATTTTCGTCTCTTTGAGACCGCGACCTGTTCACTGACAAAATTCTGTCTCAAAGCGACGAAAATATTTCGGCAAATTAAATTTAAATGTTGAAGTGAATCTAACGGTTTTTGTGTGTTATTTTAAATGGCTTATAAGCACCTTCCACGTTGAAATTGTTTTCGTTCCAGTACACGATCTCAGATCAGGTCACTTGCTATGCAAGTACATCTCCGTAAATCCATGATACCTTTTTTTTTTTTAAAGCGATAATAAAAATTGGAAAAAGAGATGAGACTGTCAAGGGAAGATGTTCATGAATCTTCACTTGAGTGAATTTGAAAATAGACGCTCTGGTGGGAATTAATGAATTACATTTACCAATATGAAGAGCTGAGTTTTGCCATACTGTTGTTTCATTATATTCACTTATAGACGTCTTAGGTGTTTCTAGTGTCCCTTTTCCAGCAATTAAAGACAAACTTAAATACATTTCAATTAAAAGAGAGTAATGAATGTCTCACATCACTGCAGAATTTTTTGGCAGACAA
>NC_068986.1:27980418-27982282 GCF_001194135.2 Octopus bimaculoides | reverse complement strand
TTATAATGTGAGAAAAAAAATAAACTGGACACAGTCCCGCACTTCTTCAATCATTATAAAATAGATTGATGGTGCGGAAAAGAAGACTTTAGGAGTTTTGCTGATGCGCATACTGGGAAGCTGGAACTGAAGGGGGAGAAACCTTTTCAGTGGCAACTATTTCTGTTAAGGAGTCGTATGTAACAGAATTCCACTAAGTGAATAAGAAGCAGGGGGCCACAAGGCTCTGCTGCAATATGCGAGGCAGTGGGGCTTTCAGATTATCTTATAGAGAACTGTTAGCATACTGTGTGTTTATCTGAAGATAGTTTACTAGCATTGTAGTGGTAAGTTAACGCTTTTCACTTAGTGAAGTTCGATGATGTCCATCAGATGTTGTAGGCACCTACTGCTACAGTCCAGCAGTGGTGGGCATTTTAGGATTATAAACTTTGGCTGTGCAAGAAGAGATATGAAATAACTCACACGGTATCTGAGAGTAATTTTATCAGGAAGCACGGAAGTATCTTTCGATCGCCTTCACAGACTATGAATGTTAGTCATTAATACACAAAAACATTTTATGAGATCCCAGTCAATTCTCCTGCCAGGGAACATCATATCTTCCTTACACACACACTTGTATATCCTAGAAATACGTTTAACAGATTGGTTTTTGTATTCCACATGGCTGTGTTGAAAGAGTCTAGAAGGAAACATATTTTCTCCCAACAGTTTACTTAATTTGAAGAAGATATATTGAGAGAGGATATACCGTGTTTACTCGTGTATAAGTCGCGCTCCTAATTTCGTGTTAAATCGTGGTACAAAATGTTTTCCCATCAGATTCGAAATTGATAACAGCTTTGTCCCGAGTATGTCACACTCTATTTTTTTTTTCTACTAAAATTAAGTGTAAATTAGTGCCGCTTATATACAAGTAAATACCATAGATACAAATCTCACATTCATGCACATGCATTTATCAACTTGTATTGAATTGAACTAGACCATCAGTCATTATTAATTTTATCAATGTACACAGCAACATTCACAACATTTATGAACGCATATAAAAAAAAATAATAAATGCATCCTTTTAAAGCCTAGCCAGGCTCATGGGTCCGGTTTCCCGGTTTCAATGGCGTATGTGTTCCCCAGCTGGACGGAACGCCAGTCCATCGCAGCGTTACTCATTTTTGCCAGCTGAGTGGACTGGAGCAACGTGAAATGAGGTGTTTTGCTCAAGAACACAACGCGTCGCCCAATCCAGGATCGAAACCACTATCTTACGATCATGATGCTGACATCCTAACCACTAAGCCACGTGCCTCCACTCATGAACGCATATACAAGCATAAACATACACGAACACGTATACACGCATAAACATAAATATATACTTCCAGGCGTTCATACATGCCTATACATGTTCAAGTGTACAACCGTTTCACATCCATTCAATTGATGTTTACCCTTTTGGAACTAATTATCAATTCTAATATAAGTACTAGTAATTAATTTTTGTGTATATTTATAGATTTCATGAACTAGTGAATAACTTTCCAACGTTTGCCGTTGTAAGCATTGTAAATACTTCGTCTTTATAGACAGCATCATTGTGGTTGTAAGAAGAGGAATCTACCGAGTGAGATTTATTGCCACGTTGATATTTCATTAGAGACTACTGTAGGTGAATATAGCATTCTAATTAACATCTGTACAATGTTTGATGATGATGACGACGACGACGACGACGATGATGATAATAATAATAATAATAATAATAATAATAATAATAATAATAATAATAATAATAATAATAATATACCAGCAGATGATAACGTTTCCCTAAAAGAAATGGAGAAACTTTCAAAATACAAAG
>NC_068986.1:27978273-27980073 GCF_001194135.2 Octopus bimaculoides | reverse complement strand
AACGATGATAATAATAATAATAATAATAATAATGATGATGATGATGATGATGATGATGATGATGATAAATGCCCTGATGCAATACCAGGCAGTGGCTCTCATGGCTTCTGATCGTAACTGGTTGGAAGAGTTATAATATACATGCTTGTTTTGTCTTGGTATAAAAGATGGGTTACAGCAAATATTCTGCTCAATACCACATATTTGCTTGTCAGTTGCTTGACCTTAACCAGTTGAGCATGTCCCTTAGTGGCTGCAGATATGTGCATCTCTGATACAATTTCTTAAAATTTGAAATTGCAAGAATTTGAAATATGATAAGTGTAAAGGTTGTGCCTATAATAAGTGGTGCATTGGGAACTGTAAGCAAACATATAGGCAAATAATTGAAGGAGATTGCAATAAAATGCAGTGAGAACTTCTACGGAAAGTTTGCTTCTTAGAGACAGGAGGGATTATCAGGAGGATTTTAAGCACTTGAAACACTGTTGAAAGATAGTGGATACCTAAGGTTACAGGTACGTAAACCGCTACCCACATAAATTCTTATTTCTTTACTGCTCACAAGGAGCTACACACAGTGGGGACAAACAAGGACAGACAAACGGATTAAGTCGATTATATCGGCACCAGTGCGTAACCGGTACTTATTTAATCGACCCCGAAAGGATGAAAGGCAAAGTCGACCTCGGCGGAATTCGAACTCAGAACGTAGCGGCAAACGAAATACCGCTAAGTATTTCGCACGTCACATTAATGTTTCTACCAGCTCGCTACCCACATAAATTCTGCTAGGAATAAGACCAAACATGAGTGAAATCAAAAATAATAATAATAATCCTTTCTGCTACAAGCACAAGGCCTGAAATTTTGGGTGACAGGACCAGTCGATTAGATCGAGCCCAATACACAACTGGTACTTAATTTATCGACCCTGAAAGGATGAAAGGCAAAGTCGACCTCGGCGGAATTTAAACTCAGAACGTAGCGGCAGACGAAACACCGCTAAGCATTTCGACCGGCGTGCTAACGTTTCTTATTTCTTTATTGCCCACAAGGAGCTAAACATAGAGGGGGCAAACAAAGACAGACAAAGGGATTAAGTCGATTACATCGACCCCAGTGCGTAACTGGTACTTAATTTATCGACCCCGAAATGGTGAAAGGCAAAGTCGACCTCGGCGGAATTTGAACTCAGAACATAACGATGGGCGAAATACCGCAAAGCATTCTGCCTACTCGCCGCCTTACTAATAAACATGATAATTTTAATAATATATGTAAAATAAATATACGTTCATGTACACGCGCACGCACGTATACACACGTATGAGTTCAGCGGAACAAATAGGAGAAATCGTACTCAAAACTTAGCAGCGTATCTGTTTTGTATTCGGCTGTAAATTACATAAGTGATTCAATGCCTGATAGCTTCGAGCATGGAACTTATCAAATTTTCATCAAACGGTCTGATAAGTGCTGTCGGCACTTGAGTCACTTACGTAATATACAACTTAATAATAGCAACACCAACAACAACAACAATAATAATAATAATAATAATAATAATAATGATAATGACGATAGTCACGATGAGGATTAAGATGATGATGAAATCGTCATGTCTAAAGGATTTTTACAGAATTCAATGGAAAGTCAGAAAATATATAATCTATTCAAGAATTTTGATGCGAAAGTTGCGAAAGTTGCGAAAATAACTTCTGCTGAAATCTATTTAGCCCGATAACACAGTAGGTTGGCTTTATACATACATATATGTGTGTGTGTATATATATATAT
>NC_068986.1:27976396-27977871 GCF_001194135.2 Octopus bimaculoides | reverse complement strand
TCAGTTTGTTTAAGAACTTTTTAGGCCTGATATAGTGAATTTATTTTGCTTTTTCTGACAAATTGACCTTTCCTCCTCATATATGATTTATATCTGATGTCTTCGTGGACAACATTTCTGACACATGCAAATCTCTTGCAATTGACGTGATAGTCTTTCTGAGATTGTAATCAATGGCCTGTTGAACTTGTTGGATAAATTCAGGTGTTCTGATAATTTCAAAGCGTTTAGAATGCTGTTTTATGCTTTGAAACTGGTGATATGTTTCCATCTTCAGTCTCTAGTTCCTTACAAACTTTGTAGACGAAAGATCTGGCAACTTTTAATAATCGAAATATTTCTAACTCGCTATGCTCAGCCTTTATAACCACAATAATAGCATGAGCATTACCTCTTCCTTTCTTGAGTAAGCTGAGGGTCTGCCGTTATTATTTTCTGAAACAAAGATTATACAGTTAGCAAAAAAGCAGCAATGACCCAAGAAAGGTATGCCCTTGAATACCTTACGCACCCTGTGTATATGTATATATATATATATTTACGACGGGCGTCTTTCAGTTTCCGTCTGCCAAATCCACTCACAAGGATTTTGGTCAGCGCGTGTCTATAATAGAAGACGCTTGCTCAAGGTGTCACACGGTGGGACTGAACCCGGAACCATTTGGTTGGGAAGCAAGCTTCTTACGACACAGCCATGCATGCGCATTGTTGATTTTGTAACATCATTTCATGTACGTTCACAACTTGTTCATTCAAACTAATACTACAAAGTCAACTAGGCGTATGTGTGTGTGTGTATGTGTGTATATAACTGTGCGCATGTGTCTTTCAATATATATGTGTAGTAACATGTCTGTATGTGTGGATGTTCATGTACTCGTGTGGGTAGGGGGTAGGGGTTACTAATAATATTTTTTTCTATTTTACATTTTGGCCTTTCTTTGTCACAGTTGACGTCATAATCTCTTTAATTCCAAACTTTAATAATCCCTGCCTGTCCAGACACCGGCTTATATATTATTCAACAGAAGAGCTTTATGATATTTTAATCTAAAAACGATCACTTTGCTTCAATATACTTAGTTCGATTTTTTTTCTATTGATGATGGTAATAATAATAATAATGATGATGATGATGATGATGGTGATGATGATGATGGTGATGGTGATGGTGAGGATGATGATGATGATGATAATGATGATGATGATGATGATGATGATGATGGTGATGACGACGTCCATGACGACGATGATGATTGTGGGGGTGGAATTTACACAAAAATCAAATGAGATAAAAAGTATTTCAATTATGTGATGAACACGATGATGATATGATCCTTCTGATTGATACGGGATGGCCTCGTACTGGGACCATTCAAGGACCCACCCCCACCCCCACCTACAGACCCAGGATCACTCTAAACGCCAAGAGTAAGTGCCCTCTCTAGGCTGTCGCTCTCCGATGCATTCTGAAA
>NC_068986.1:27975246-27976383 GCF_001194135.2 Octopus bimaculoides | reverse complement strand
GACACAATGCCTGAAATCTTGGGGAAAGGAGGCTGATCGATTATACCAATCCCAGGGCTCAATTTTATCGATCTCGATTGGACAATACTAATAATAATAATAATAATAATAATAATAATAATAATAATAATAATAACAACAACAACAACAATAATACAGTTCTGTATTTAAGAGATGAGGAATTATGTACATTATTTACATTTGACGGATATTTGTCCTCATCTTGTTTGTTGTTAATACAACGTTTCGGTTGATATATCCTCCAGCCTTCATCGCCTGATGAAGGCTGGAGGGTATATCAGCCGAAACGTTGTGTTAACAACAAACAAGATGGGGACAAATATCCGTCAAATGTAAATAATGTAAATAATTATTATAATAATCCTTTCTACTGTAGGCACAAGGCCTGAAATTTGGGGGAAAGGATTAAATCGATTACATCGACCCCAGTGCGTAACTGGTACTTATTTAATCGACCCCGAAAGAATGAAGCTATTGCTCTACCCCTAAAGGGAGGGATTTCTTTCTTCCTTTTCTTTTTTTTTTTTGCTTTCTTTATTAAAGATTTGACACAGCAGAGCTTACACCCATATAATGCTTCTTTAAATTAACTACGTTTTTTTGGACAGGTATAAAAGTTTAAAACCGTGTTAATTTCTATTTGAACGTGGCATTCGTCTTCTCACCTTTTCAATCTCGCCCCCTTTATGAGAAATACTGTTTCCTTTCTTAAAGGCTTTCTGAAGATGTAGCGGGATGAAAGCACAATTGATGAAGTTCTCTTTAAACTGGAAGCCTTGTAGGAGTGCTTGCTCCATTTGGAAAGGAGAAAGGTAAAGTACATTCCATGCTAGACTTGGACGTAATGTATACCAAGATATACACCGAGTTGTAATGCAGAGGTTTTCTACGGTAGTAGTAGTAGTAGTAGTAGTAGTAGTAGTAGTAGTAGTAGTAGTAGTAGTAGTAGTAGTAGGCGGCGAGCTGGCAGAAACGTTAGCACGCTGGGAGCGAAATGCTTCGCGGTATTTCGTCCGGCCGTTACGTCCTGAGTTCAAATTCCGCCGAGGTCGACTTTGCCTTTCATCCTTTCGGGGGCCGATAAATTAAGTACCAGTTACGCACTGGGGTCGATGT
>NC_068986.1:27974197-27974501 GCF_001194135.2 Octopus bimaculoides | reverse complement strand
CTCTCTCTCTCTCTCTCTCTCTCTCTCTCTCCTCCCACTTATCTCTTCCGATAACTTTGTCACTCTCTTATCTCGGTCTTTCTGTCTCTCTCTCTGACTTTCCCTCTCCCTAACTTTCACTCTCTCTCTCACTCTCTCCCTTCCTCTCTCTCTCTCTCAGTATCTCAACCGCTCTCTCTCTCAGTATCTCAACCGCTCTCTCTCTCTCTCTCTCTCTCTCTCTCTCTCTGATTCACTCTCTCACAGTGTCTCACTCTCTGTGTGTCTCCCTACCTGTCCCTCTCCTCTCTCTCTCTCTCTCTCC
>NC_068986.1:27973684-27974173 GCF_001194135.2 Octopus bimaculoides | reverse complement strand
TCTCTCTCTCTCTCTCTCTCTCTCTCTCTCTCTCTCTCTCTCTCTCTCTCTGACACTCTCTCTTTGACACACTCTCTCTGACTCTTTCTCTCCCCCTCTCTCTCTCTCTTTCTCCCTCTCTCTTCCTCACACTCTTCACCCACCTATCTCTGCACCTCATCCTCCAAGAATTGAACTCTCCAGCGATATTTTTCTATCCAGCTTGACATCTTTGGTGGTTAGATGTCAAAAACGTAAAGGCAAACAGTATTTATTACCGACGCAACTTGCCATATCATGATTCCGACTGTGGCTGTAATAACAGACGAATATTTTGGTTGCCACACCGAAGTTCTCTAAACATGAAAAGACGTTGTTGTGAAACCAGTGGTGGGTAATAATGCAACAGAGTTGTCAAATTTCCATTGAAGATATTTTAATGTAGCGAAATCACATAAAAAAAAAGGACACATATTCACACACACACACACACACACACACACACACACA
>NC_068986.1:27971481-27973674 GCF_001194135.2 Octopus bimaculoides | reverse complement strand
ATACGTACATACAATCACATATGTGTGTAGGTGTGTGTGTGCGCGCGCGTGCATATATACATAGATACATACAAACGTACACAAGATACATATATATGTATATGCATGCATGTATGTATATATATATATGCGTGTGTGTGTGTATGTATATATACACACATATATATACATACAAGTATACATACATATATGTGCGTATGCGCGTATATATATATATATATATATATACTTATTGTATAGGTATAATTATGCATATATACATACTATATAGATGTAATTATATATATATGTATAATAATTGATATATACGCATATACATACACACACACACACATATATATACATATATATATAAATTTATGTTTATGTAATTTATTTGGTATATCTACATATACATATATATATATATATATATATATATATATATATATATATATATACACACATACACACATGCAGATATCCATACATATATATATATACACACACACACACTTATAGACAAATACATGCATGATAAATCATACATACATTCACACACATACATATATATATCTTTGTGTGGGGTGGGGATTAATTTCACTTATGAAATGATTTTCAAGTGATATAGCGCCTACTTTATTATATAAATATATATATAATGCCAGTCAGTATCTATCTATAGACAACAGGATCTATATACCCGTATGTAAAAAAGCAGTGAAGAGACATTTCTCAGCAAACATGTGTGTACGTCTCCATATGTATGTGTGAGAGATATCTCGTTTATTTTTGCTTTTTATCTGTTTTTGTTTTGTTGCTTTATCGTTATAAACTTGACAGAATTTTTTTTCTTTCTGTCAGATATTGATTTAAACAAATAAAAATTGAACATGACTTTGAACTGTATAAAACAATAATTCATTTTTAATATGTCGTATATCCTGACTAATTAATCATTCGTTGTTATTGGCACTTTTTTATGTAAATATCACCCGTGACTATTTTATCGACGTTTTCACGTAACAAAACGTATTCATCAGGTTGACCAATCATAAAACAATGGTTACTACGTTTCTTGCTTGAATTTTATTTAGTTTCATTTTCGTTCTATCCATATACCTTCTCATTCTTCGAACTGATTCCTTCTGCCTGAGATTCTCTTCCAGCCGTGACAAATGATAGGAAGCGTAGGAGTAGACCAAGAAGGAGGTGTTTGGATAATATCCATAGTTTCGGTTGGTCATGCTTCGGAAATCAACCAGAAAGTGTAACGGTGGCTCCTTTTGATAGGACCCTATGAAGAAGGTGTCTGAGGATTCTACCCCACCGACCCTCCTCGGGACAGTGGAAGGAGAAGACAGATAGATAGACAAACGGACAGATGGATGGAACGGACAGACAGACAGACAGAAGGGACGGGTAGGCAGGTAGGTAGGAAGATAAATAGATAGATAGAGAGAGAGAGAGAGAGAGAGAGAGAGAAACAAACGGACAGACAGACAGACAGACAGATAGATAGATAGATAGATAGATAGATAGATAGATAGATAGATAGATAGATTGATTGATTGATTGATTGATTGATTGACTGATTGATTGATTGATGGATAGACAGGTAGACAAACAAACGGACAGATGAACGGAATCTGTTTACTACAGTACAGACAGATTCCTTTGAGTGAACACATAGAGAGATGCACAGGTAATACCCAACCAAACCTCACAGTGCAAAGAAACAATTTCTGTACAAGAACGTTTAAATAAAGAAAATTCATTTATTGAAAAATACAGAACTCGCCTAAATAAGAACGCATAACCAACTTTGTTCTCAGTAAATATTCTAATTCATGTTCACATACACATCACTGCAAATATTTCATCTCATCACCTTAGCTTATAAGTTTTTTGTATATTTATTTACACCGTCCCCAAGAATGAGCATTTACCTGTAGTTAAGTTTTTTTCTACCTGTTGATTCATTTCATTCACAAACTCCCGTACACAACATGGACTAAGAACTTCTCAAGAAAATACGAAATTACAATAATTTCAATGTCATGATTAGCGAAAGCGAAACCGGTCGACAAACATAATACTCTTTCACTTATGAAATATATTAAAAATATACTAAAACTATGCAAACAGTGTGCGTTTCGCTTCTTTTATTTCATATATATATATTTTATATATATTATATATATATTATTTTAT
>NC_068986.1:27970706-27971194 GCF_001194135.2 Octopus bimaculoides | reverse complement strand
TATATATATATATATATATATGAATGCATGCAAGTATACGTGATATCTACGTATAATCATTTTTACGAAGAACAAGGTCTTACAGTCACCATACAAAATACATAATCCAATAGACAAATACATTACCTTTAAGATAGCCTGTTAGCGCTAAGAAATATGCGTCATTATATTCTATTCTGTAGCAGAAATGCAAGGTGCTTGAAAATGGTCAGTATAAGGTTCTTAGAGTGCATCACTGTACGTATTTAGTGATCTAATGCGCATGCAAGATTTACGCTTACTATCTGTGCACAAACGAGCATATGCACACACGCGTATGCATATGTGCATGCGTTTATCTTTCTATCCATATGTGTGTGAGTGTGTCTCAGTGTATATGTATATATCGATACATATGTATATATATATATATATATATATATATATCTAGCTATAAATTTATATATATATATATATATATATATATATATATATATATATATATATAT
>NC_068986.1:27963743-27969840 GCF_001194135.2 Octopus bimaculoides | reverse complement strand
AGGAGGAGGAGGAGGAGGAGGAGGAAGAGGAGGAGGAAGAGGAGGAGGAAGAGGAGGAGGCAAGTGACTGCAAAAAGATAATCAACGGGAGTGAAAGACATAAAGAACAAACGAAAAGAAAGAAAAGAAAGAAAGAAAGAAAGAAGAAAGAAAGAAAGAAAGAAAGAATGGAAGGAAAGAAGAAAGAAAGGAAGGAAGGAAACGAGGCTGTGGTAGAATCGGTGGCGAAAGTATTGATAGGAGAAAGAGGCTATCATCTCTACAAATATATTGAACAGCGAGATGAGTTTGAGAGCAGTGAAAGACACTTGAAAAATGATGAGAAAGCAGGAGAGATGTGAGTGTCGGTAATCCTCACCAGAGTTCAGTGCCAACAAGCTAGATTAGATTGATGGCTCCCACTAGATCTAACTGAGAGATTCATTAATCGATGAAGAACTTTCTGTCATTCCCAAACCAAATCTCGACCATTATCCTAACTGGTTGACGTAAACATTAAAACGGCCTGGAAAGGACAACTCATTTGTTTTAAAACTAACAAGAACAACAAAAGTAACAACAACAACAACAACAACGGCAACAAAAACGACAAGAATAACAAGAAGAAGAATGATGAGGCTTTCCTTTCATTTGCCATAGTGACATACAACGATGACGAATAAAAAGATTAGACATAAATACACATGAATAAACAATGCACGGAAAGGAAAATTATATATATATATATATGTGTGTGTGTGTGTGTGTGTGTGTGTGTGTGTGTGTGTGTGTGTGTGTGTGTGTGTGTGTGTGTGTGTGTGTGTGTGTGTGTGTGTGTGTGTGTGTGTGTGCATATATATGTATGTGCATATATATGCATATATATGTGCACATACATACATGCATACATATGATATATATATATATATATATATATACACATACATATAATATATATACACACACACATGTATGTATATATACACATATATACATATAATATATACATACATATAATATATATATACATATATATATATACACATATATATACATATAATATATACATACATATAATATATATATACATATATGTATATACACATATATGCATGCGTATATATACACATATATACATATCTATATATAAGCGCATGGGCATGCATCAAACATACATTAGGAGTCATATATATAAATATGATGACGACGACGAGAACGATGATGATGAAGATGATGATGGTGGTGGTGGTGGTGGTGGTGGTGTTGGTGGTGGTTTTTATTGTATACAATGCTCAGGTGAACTACAACTCGTCGGGAAAGTGTAAAAGGAGAGACGAAAGCAAGAATAAATCACAGAATCTCGGCAGTGGTGGCCCAAAAGTAGATGCCACAGAATTAAGAACCCAAAAAGATAGAAAAGTGAACGGAAAAAGAGCTGTAAAGAGGAAAGGATGCATAGAACACACCGGGAGTAGTGTCTGAATATTTAGAGAATCAGAGAATTTTTTAAGGATACAGAATTTCTGACAACTGACAACCGATGCAGGTAGCTTATTCCAATTTTCTGCCATTCTGTGTGTAAGAAAAATGCTTACGAAAATCACGTATGCTATACCGTTTTGTTTGTTTTGTTTTGTTTTGTTTTTTTGCCGTTTGTTTTGTTTTTCATTTCATAAGTATGTCTGCAATGACGTAGAGATACTGAATTCAAAGAAGGCGGTCAAAGTAGTCGCTGGAAAATGGTGGATGAATCTTGTGGGCTTCTATGAAGGCAGCTGTTAGACGTCGAAGCGTTAGTGTGTTTCGATGCTGTTAGAGTAGCAAGGGGTATGGTAAGCGACTGACGACTCTGGCTGCAAATCTCTGAACAGCTTCTAGTAGATCGACGTGCTGGACAAGAAGAGTGTTTAAGACAGGAAAAGCAAACTGCAAGTCTAAACGTACCATAGCCATTTATAACTTTAAATAGTCAGTGAGCGGCCGACGAAGGTCTTATTGAATAAAGATATCTTCGCCCTTTTTAACGAGTTTAGAAATGATTCATCCACTACAAATCGTAGCTGACAATAATGCCTCGTTTATGGTCACCAAAGAATTATGTAAATTCCGAGTTCCCTCTCCCAAAATGCATGGCGCTGCACTTGTCTACAGTCAGCTTGAGTTGTCTGTCGATAATCTGATGTTGCATTTTGTCCAGGTCAGATTACAGGAAAAATCTACAGAGTATAAGAGCGGCTCTATTTATTTCACGGCACAGCTTAATGTCGTCTGCTTGTTTTAACTCAATAACTTCTTTCAAGTTGCCATCTGCTTAATTTGTAGAAGACATATTCATTCATGAACCGCCATCTGTGATTTAAGTGGTATCTTCAAGAAATTCGATGGATTGACTGTTGTAACTTGGAATTGGGGCTAAATCCAAATTGCAAAGGATGAATTAAAAAGGTTATGAGAGTTCCAGAAGTTCCAGAGTATCTCTCTGACATCGATCTCCATCTATTTAGTGATACAGCAAGTGAGCCTGACTGAACGTGTTGTGTAGTCATCCTTTTTGAACAGGGAAGAATGCTGGTAATTTTTCATAATATTGGGTTTACTCAGTTATTACGATAGAATTGGAAGAGGAGCACAAGTTTTTGCAGTAGAAAGAGGTCGCAGCATTCGAGAATTAGATAAGTAATGACATAAAAAAAAGGGAGGTCATTTTGAACCTACGCTTAACCCATTAAGTCCCAGAGTACTTAAATTTCCGAATATTACTTCAAAATTTTTACAGATGATTGAAAATAGGTTGAAATGAAAAAAATAATTATTAAAACTCCTTTACTTCAAGTAGAAATGGAAATACTCGGTATTCTATAAATAGGACACTGAGACAATGTGATATAGCTTATTTAATGTTCTCATTTAGTGTCCTATTTATATTACAGTGAGACTTAATGGGTTAAAGTGACGTCGTAATAGTGCAGGAGTAAATTCAACAGATATTATAGACATTTGTTGTCAGCAGTGGTGAAGTTAACACATTTGGATTTTTCAGTATAATATTCGGCAATAAGTTCTGCGAATTCTTTAGAATCATCAGTAATCGCTCTAAAATTCCATCCGGACGAAATGCTTAACGGTATTTCGTCTGCCACTGCGTTCTGAGTTCAAATTCCGCCGAGGTCGACTTTGCCTTTCATCCTTTCGGGGTCGATAAATTAAGTACCAGTTACGCACTGGGGTCGATAATATCGACTTAATCCGTTTGTCTGTCCTTGTTTGTCCCCTCTGTGTGTAGCCCCTTGTGGGCAGTAAAGAAATAGGTATTTCGTCTGCCGTTACGTTCTGAGTTCAAATTCCGCCGAGGTCGACTTTTCCTTTCATCCTTTCGGGGTCGATAAATTAAGTACCTGTTGCGCACAGGGGTTGATATAATCGACTTAATCCCTGTCTGTCCTAGTTTGTCCCCTCTATGTTTAGCCCCCTGTGGGCAATAAAGAAATAATTATATTTAAAGGATTCTTTTTTTTTCTCTTCCTTTACTTTTATTTCTTATTCTTATTCTTTATTTTATTTTATGGAAAAATTCTAAAATTGGTAAATTATTCTCATGTTGAAGATGACAAAAAATATCCTGCCTGTGGAATTTTAAACGCCTACAAACGATCCTAGGTTACACGTCGTCATCGGATATCTGTTGGTAGATCAGAACTGGTGAAACTAATCTTTCTTATAACAAGTTTGATGCTGTGACATTCATACATAGCCAGACTATGTAATTAATGGACAAATAAATTGACAGTGTGTGTGTGCGCGTTTGCTGTTTCCCCTCTTTATTTGCTGTGACATCAGCTGCGGATATTACATACATATATGTTCATGCAGAATTACTTTCTCACCTTCATATGTCACCAAATTATTCCTCGTAGATGGAGGTTTGTTACCGAAATGACCAAAAAATATCGCTGCGAGAATGTCTTTGAACTGGTGAACGAAGTCAATTGTCGTCGTTGCGTTCGTCGTAATCATCATTACAACTACCACCACCACCACCACCGTCATCATCACCATCTCCATCATCATTATAACCATCATTATCATCATTACCACCACCACCACCATCATCATCATCATCGTTGTCATCAACATTAACGCCAAAACCACCCCTACCATCAGCAATACCAGCAGCAGCAATACCATCATCATCATCACCACTACCACCACCACCACCATTGCTACCACCGACACGATGATGGTGTCTGACGTCTGTCGTTCAGTTTTGCTGCCATCGGCTTCGGGAGATTTCCAATACAACAGACATATCGTTATTATCTCTCGATTTGTATAAAGTGTTGGTATATCTCAGGCAACATAGTTATGGTCAAGTATAGAAAGGCAACAGAGTAACTTTGAAACTCTGTGACTTCACGACTCCGAAGCCTTCAAAAAATTTCGAGATGCTTTGAAAATATTCTTTAAATTTTTTGAATTTAAAAAAAAATTTTCGGTACTTTTTTGCATTGTTCCAAAAACTTCTTCTTGGAGGGTTTTTTGAAATTTATATAATCTATAAAAATCTCACCCTTTCACACATTTTAATTTCTTCAATTAGTACTTTTCATTTTCTTCTGTCTTGTTCATAAGTGCCTTTGAATTCAGTTAACTTCTCTTAGCGTAGCTTCTCCTGAATCATTCACTCACAATATTTCATCCACTTCGTTCATTTTCCCAACCTCTCCTACCAACGGCGTTATCCTAGTCTTTCTATACTAGACTCTCGATTTGTGTTATCTAAAACTCTGTGTGTGTGTGTGTGTGTGTGTGTGTGTGGCACTCCAGCATCTTCTCATCAATACGTTTCTCCACAGTCTTTCTGCCGTTACGTTCTGAGTTCGAGTCCCGCCGAGATCGACTTTGCCTTTCCTCCTTTCGAGTTCGATTAAATAAGTACCAGTTACGCACTGGGGTCGATGTAATCGACTTAATCCCTTTGCCTGTCCTTGTTTGTCCCCTCTATATTCAGCCCCCTGACATCAATAAAGAAATATAAAAGTGCATGGCCTTGTGGGTATGGCACTGGACTCACGATTTTAAGGTCGTGAGTTCAATTCCTAGCCCAGTATTTCACGTTACTCCAGTCTACTCAGGGGGTGTTTCACTCTGCACTTGACTACATAGCCACCTAAAACACCAAAAACATTTAATGAGGACATGATACAAACGACCAAGCTACTACTCTGGCTGAGTACTCCACTGTACACTCTGATTTTCAATAGTTTCAGGTGTAGTATTGCAGTTTGGACATATTGTACTCTCTCTTTCTCTCTCTCCCAAGGTGCCACGCAATGGGACTGAACTTAGGACCATGTGGTTGGGAAGCAAACTTCTTACCTCAGAGTAAATTTTTTATCTATAGAACTGCTCCAGCATGGCAACAGTCAAATGCCTGAAACAAGTAAAAGAAAAGAAAAAAAGCACATGTTTAATGCATATTTGTAGTTGAAAAGCCAGAAGCTACAGTTTTCCGCCATGGGGAAAACAAATTCCCTTTATAGACGCATTGTATTAAAACAAAAAAACTACAATATATTTTAAAGCTGGACGAAATGAAGTCGTCCATGGAAAGCAACAGATAGGTAAAGCAACAGATAGGTATTCCACTGTTGTTGCGGCTGATTGATTAATGGAGGCCGACTAATTATTTTGTTTCTAAAGGTGCTGAAAACTTCGTCTATGAGTAGATAACGGAAATTGGAGTGTCGAAAGCTTAACTAATGTTGATGGTGGTTAGACAGATACGTGCAGTGTTTTTCTTTGCTTGTCATACACTCACCCCGCCACCGTTTAGCTCTTTCCCCGTCCGGTGTATCACGTTATAGACAGGATATATTTCCTTGTGTGAGGGCGCGTCTTAGTGGTTTGGGGCATTCGATTCACGATCGTAAGTTCAATTCCCGGCAGCGTGTTGTGCCTTTCAGCAAGACACTTTATTTCACATTGCTCCAGTACACCCAACTAGCAGAAATGAGTAGTACCTGCATCACACTGGAAACTACGTTACGGGTACCCTTAAAGCTAGGACCTTTTCATATATATATATATATATATATATATATATATATATATATATATA
>NC_068986.1:27961275-27963265 GCF_001194135.2 Octopus bimaculoides | reverse complement strand
TATATATATATATATATATATATATATATGCATGCATGTGTGGCAAGAAGCTTCCTTCCCAACTACATGGTTCTGGGTTCAGTCCTACTGCATGCCACCTGAGGCAAGTATCTTTTACTATAGCCTCGCGCCAACCAAAGCCTTGTGAGTGGATTTGGTAGAAGGAAACTGAAAGAATCCCATTGTATATGTATATATATATATATTTATTTATGTGTGTCTTTGAGTCTGTTTGTCTCCCCCCCCCACCACCACCACGACTGATGTTGGTGTGTTTACGTTCCCGTAACTTAGCAGTTCAGGTAAGGAGACCGATAGAATAAGGGCTTACAAAAAATAAGCCTTGGGGTCAATTTTGTCGACTAAAACTGGGACTGAACCTGGAACCATGTAGTTAGGAAGCAAACTCTTTACCACACAGCCACACTTGTGCCTCATGTACATTTTTACTCATTTCAATTAATTATAGTTGGATATCCAGTTTTAATTAAGAAAATAGTCAAACTTTTTTTGGGCTATCAGACAGAAAAGTTAAACACTATCACATGTAATAAATTAGATAAGAGAGAAGAAATGGGGAAGATAGAGAGACAAAATCAGGAGGAGAGAGAGAGGGGGGAGAGAAAGAGGAAAATGGGAAACATAGACAGAAAAAATAGAAAGAAAAGAAAGGACAAAAAATAGAAAGAAGGATGTAAAAACACAATTAGAAAAATAGAAAGTAGACAGAAAAAAAATTCTTTTTTTTTTGGTTTTTACTCAATTTTATTTTGTATTTTTCTTTTTTTTTTCTCATTTAAAACTTGTTTTTCACAAAATATACACAAAAACAAAAACAAAAAAATAATAAACCAAAATACAAAAAAAGAAACCTGAAAAAATTTTTTTCAAAAAAACTAAACTGAAAAAAAGTAAAAAAGTAAATTTGGATAAACTAATGGAAAAAAACAAAACAAAATCCCAGCTATCAATTGAAGATTAATAATAATATTAATGATAATAATAATAAAATGAGATATAATTTTAATTAACAACAACAACAGGAACAGTAGACCTGGGTAGGAAGGAGGGGGGAGGCAGTGAAGAAGAAGTGGTGAGAGACCACCCCTACCAAGTATTTAAAAGGAGGTGGAGTACATATGTGTATGTATGTAAGCATGCATGTGTGTGTATATGTGTGTACGCATGTATGTGTGCGTGTATGTATGTATGTATGTAAGTATGTATGTATGTGTATGTGTGTATATATGTGAGTATGTATGTATATGTATGTGTGTATATGTAAGTATGCATATGTGTGTATATGTATGTATACATGTGTGTGTGTGTGTGTATCTATGTGAGTATATATGTATGTATGTATTTATGTATGTATGTGTGTGTGTGCGTGTGTAATGAGAGAAAGGTGGTATCGCTTATTCTGTACTAGTTTCAGTCATTGGACTGCAGCCATTCTGGGGCAGCTACCTTGAAGGATTTTAATCTAATAAATCAACCCCAGTTCTTATTTTTAAGTCTGAAACTTATTACATAGGTCTCTACAGCGGAACTGCTATGTCTTGGGATGCAAACAAACCAACACCAGTTGTCAAACAGTGGGTGGGGGACAAACACACACATAATAATACACACACACATACACATCTATCTATCTACATCTCTCTCTCTTTCTATATATATATATATATATATATATATATAAATGATGGGCCTCCATAGTTTCCATCTGCTAAATCCACTCACAAAGCAGTGGTCAGCCTGGGGCTATAGGAAAAGATACTTGTCCCAAAGTGCTGTGCAGTGGAACAGAACCTAAAACCATGTGGCTGGAAAGCAAACCTCTTAACCACAAAGCCACTTTCTGAAAATATCTTGTTTGATATCCTAAAACTACAAACATATATATATATATATATATATATATGTATATATGTATGTATGTGTATATATATACACATATATATATATATATATGTATATATGTATGTAT
>NC_068986.1:27959463-27960522 GCF_001194135.2 Octopus bimaculoides | reverse complement strand
ATACATATATGTATAATAAAGTAAAGTTGTGGAATACCGTACGAGTGGAAATGTATATATATATATATATATATACATACATATATATATATACATATATATATATATATGGATGCATTGTGTGTTTATGTTTGTCCCTCCACCATTTCTTGACAACCGATGTTGGTGTATTTACGTCCCTGTAACTTAGCAGTTTGGTAAAAGAGACTGATAGAATAAGTACTAGGCTTACAAAGAATAAGACCCACCACACAAAACAATATTCGAGCGAGGTCGTTGCTAGTGCCGCTGGACTGGCTCCTGTGCAGGTGGCAAGTAAAAGACACCATTTTGAGCTTGGCCGCTGCCATTACTGCCTGACTGGCCTTTGTGCTGGAGGCATGTAAAAGCCCCCACTACACTCTCGGAGTGGTTGGCGTTAGGAAGGGCATCCAGCTGTAGAAACTCTGCCAGATCAGATTGGAGCCTGGTGCAGCCATCTGGTTCGCCAGTCCTCAGTCAAATCGTCCAACCGATCCTTGCATGGAAGGTGGACGTTAAACGATGATGATGATGTAGAGAGAGAGACAGACAGACAGGTACATACACACAAACCACATGTATGTCTGTGTTTTGCACATACCAAATGTTTTTCTTCTGTGTCATTTGTTTCAAACTATCATTTTGGATTTCTATCACTATCCTTCAGAAGAAATATTCACTTCAAGCAAGATCAACGATACACAAAGCATTAAGCTATCTAACATACACATATACATATATCTGTACATATGCCTGTATGCTTGTATGTGGTTGCATACACACAGCTAAGTACATACATACATACATACACACACTAAATGGTGTTCATTTGTAAAACAAGTTTGAGAATAAAAGCAACACAAACTTTCCCATCAACAAGCTTTTTGTCATTCCTGCCTTAAATTATGGTTGTACAATAAATGTTTCTTTATCTAACATTATTCAATTTAAAAGTTTCAGCTGTTAAATTACACACATGTGTATATGAATGTATGGTATGTATGCATATATATATATATATATATATATATATATATA
>NC_068986.1:27958288-27959251 GCF_001194135.2 Octopus bimaculoides | reverse complement strand
ATATATATATATATATATATATATATATATATAAAGAGAGAGAGAGAGAGTGATGTGTACGTAATGAGAAGAAAAACATTGACATACAAAGCTATACATTCTATAAAGGGTGTATACATTTATTTTCTTTAGATAGCCAGTTCATATAACTAAAGATATGTTGACATATCCAGTTGAATAACAGGACTATAATACACAAGGATATGTAAACCATAAACATACACTACTAAAATCAACATAACACACACACATATACATATATATATATATATATATATATATAGGTATAATAAGAATGGTAAGTTGGCAGTTTCAGAGGTTTATTAAGAACTTAAAAGATAAAAATGTATTTCATCTCAATTAACCAAAACCAGGAAGAGAAGAAAAAAAAGAAAGAAAGAAAAAAACAAACAATACAATGGAGTTGTGGTCCAAAAGGAAGAAAAAAATTTGCGTATTTGTACTGGTATGTATTTATGTATGCATGTGTATGTGTGTAAGTTTGTGCATGTGTGTGCGTGTAAATGTTTTGGAATAATACTGATCTTGCAAATAAAAAAAAATTTTAATTCTTTCTTCAATGCAAACTGTGACTAATTCTATGAGAAAACACATTTTCTCTTTATGGAGAGCCTGAAGGTTCAACAAAAACAACATAACTCTACATAAACATTTACATAGATGTATGTGTGCATGCAAACGATACACACACACACACACACACACACACATATAAACTATATATATGTGTGTGTATATATGTGCATGTATATATTTACATACACACACATGCACAAATAAGACATACATATATACATACTTCATCAGGATGTGAACAGTAAATATTGAGAAGCATGGACAGTGAGGTGGTAAGGGATGAGGTACCAAATTTACATACATACGCTCACACATACATACATACATACATACAAACATATATATATATATATATATATATATATA
>NC_068986.1:27957478-27958254 GCF_001194135.2 Octopus bimaculoides | reverse complement strand
ACACACACACACACACACACACACACACACACACACACACACACACACACACACACACACACATTTTTGTTACAGTTCACCCAGTTATTGCTGGTTTCTTTTGTACAGGAGATAATTCAAGAATACAACAAATGTACAATGTAAATACAACCATGCATCCATTGCTTTAGCCAGCCATACATATGTGGATGCAAGTCAGCATACATGCATGCCAAACAATATATCCACAAATACATTCATGTCTGTAAGCCTGGAGGAGAGGAGAAGCAGTTTATCAAAGACAAAAATGAAACACACACACACACACACAAGCACTACAAGAATATGAGACATGCATGCAAACACATATTGAAAGTCAGCTCTAGGAATTGACAACATGTAATGTTTCAACTTAGACAGAACTAATGACTTATTTGATAATAGATATTCAACAGAATTAAAGGGAAAGGGTTAAAAGAAGAAGAAAAAATGAGACGAAGCATATAGACTGTTGGGGAGAGAGAGAGAGACAGAGAGACAGAGAGACAGAGACTGAAAGAGAAAGAAGCAACGGGTGTGAAGACTCAATACTTTTTGCAAATGGCACCAGAGCAGTGTACAAGTGAAACTATTTCAAACGTAAATGGAATCATATCTGCCAATTTCTTAAAACATAAAATTATACTCTAACCCTGCCAATAATGATAATAATAATAATAATAATAATAATAATAATAATAATGATAATCCTTTCTACTGTAGGCACAAGTTCTAAAGCATTTTGTGAGATGGGGAGC
>NC_068986.1:27954689-27956741 GCF_001194135.2 Octopus bimaculoides | reverse complement strand
GACATTCTATTGCTTACGACGTCGAGGGTTCCAGTTGATCCGATCAACGGAACAGCCTGCTCGTGAAATTAACGTGTAAGTGGCTGAGCACTCCACAAACACGTGTACCCTTAACGTAGTTCTCGGGGATATTCAACGTGACACAGTGTGACAAGGCTGACCCTTTGAATTACAGGCACAACAGAAACAGGAAGTAAGAGTGAGAGAAAGTTGTGGTGGCAGAGTACAGCAGGGTTCGCCACCATCCCCTGCCGGAGCCTCGTGGAGCTTTAGGTGTTTTTGTTCAATAAACACTCACAACGCCCGGACTGGGAATCGAAACCGCGATCCTATGACCGCGAGTCCACTGCCCTAACCACTGGGCCATTGCACCTCCACTTATTTTAATAATAATAATGATCTAACTAACATGAGCACAAAGACAACAGATTTTTGAAGTACGGTGGGGAAGAGGTATGTGTAACATTGATTAAATCAACCTCAGCTGGATTCCCACTTGAAACTTAAACAGATGTAATTAAATACGTCAAGACTGCAAGGCATTTCGTTCAATGGTCTCTACACATTCTGTCACCCACTGGCCTAAGCCAATAAAATTTGTCATGGTTCTGGGGTAGATTGTCTTCGAGATGAAGAACATGAAAAGAACAACAATAAAACAAACTAAAAACTACACACACACACACACACACATGCAAAAAAAAAAAGGAGGAAAAAGAAAAACAAAAAATGAGCAGGTGTAGCAGAGCACTTGCAAGTGGCATTTTGAATATAAAGATTAGTTTCTTACGAAACTTGTTGAATATAAAAAAGGGGTTCACAGTGGAAGAGCTGGAGGGGAGAGTGAGAAAGGGAGGGGAGAGAAAGAGAAGTGAATGGGTGCCCACAATGTGTGTGTGTGTGAAAGCTGTTACAGGATTGGAAGACCAAACAAGAATAATAATAATAATAATAATAATAATAATAATAATAATAATAATAATAATAATAATAATAATAATAGTGAAATGGCACAAAACATAAAAAAAGAAACTTTAATGTTATGGTTAACAGTTGTCATGTTTTCAGATCTCAACTAAAACAGATTGCATTAACTCTTTCTTCCACACACTCATACATGTGTATGTATGTATGTATGTATGTATGTATATATATATATATATACACACACACACACATATATATATGCATTTGTTTGTATAGAAAAAAAGAGTTAATGCATATATATATATATATATATATATATATATATATATATATATATATGTGTGTGTGCCCACACAAACTCATTTATAAATTAAGGCAGTGAGCTGGCAAAACTGTTAGCATGCTGAACAAAATGCTTAGTAGCATTTCACCCATTTTTACGTTCTCAGTTCAAATTCCACCAAGGTTGACTTTTGCCCTTCATCCTTTCAGGCTTGATAAAATAAGTACCAGTGAAGCACAGGGACCGATGCAATGAACTAACCATCACCACCAAAGTTTCAGGCCTTGTGCCTATAGTAGAAAGGACCGTGTGTGTGTGTGTGTGTGTATAGACTTTTTCCCCCATTTCCTGAGTGTCAACCTAATACATATTATGTTTCACATTGTTTTTACTTCATCTTTGTGTTGTTTTTACACTATTTATCATCGTCATCATTTAACATCTGTTTTCTGTGCTGGCATGGGTTGGAGGGTTCCAGAGAAGGTGGCAGGTAAGAAGACTGTACCAATCCCAGCCGTCTGCTTTGACATGATTCTTACAGCTGGATGCTCTTCCAAAAGCCTTCCACTTTACAGGGTGTACTGGATGCTTTTCATGTGTCACCAAGTAACTTGCAAGACAAGACCCCTCAGGGCATCCTGGCATTAGGAAGGGCATCCAGCTGTAGAAACTCTGCCAAATCAGATTGGAGCCTGGTGTAGCCATCTGGTTCACCAGTCCTCAGTCAAATCGTCCAACCCATGCTAGCATGGAAAGCGGATGTTAAACAATAACGATGATGATGATATATATATATACATATACATGCACACACACATGCATATATATATATGACTTGATGA
>NC_068986.1:27949467-27952681 GCF_001194135.2 Octopus bimaculoides | reverse complement strand
CTAGGAATGGGGATGTTAGATTTGAGAAGACAGGAAAATGATGTCGTGGTATTCATGACTTTCTCAACTGTATCAACAACAAATTTAAATCATATCAAATGGAGACTGAAGTACAAAAAAAAAAAAGTACAATGATGTTAACTGCAAGTACTCCAAACACAGAAGGGAGTTTAGTTACTTGACACAAAGAAATGCCTAACCCTTATCATTAACAACTACTCAGTTCATCTAATTGCCAACATCACACAGCAAAGGAAGACATAGAAGAGAGGCGTGGCACGAGCCCCCCTTTTTGCTTTGAAATGCATTATTCATATTGCTTGTATATGTATATTTATATTCTAATTATCATTATATCTCTGTGTGCGTGTATATATATATATATATATATATACATATACATGCACACACACATGCATATATATATATGACTTGATGAAAGAAGTGGCAACGGGAACTACAGTAAAAGACCACTGCACAAGCCTAAATAAACAACTGCACTCTAAGCTTGTATTAAACACTATCTTCTGTGGATCATTACCCAACAATGGATGTGTGTATGTATATATATATATATATATATATATATACACAGGGTGTCCACAAAGTCTGGGTACACATCTATATACATATACAGGGTGGACACCTTGTATATGTATATACATGTGGACACCCTGTATATATATATATACAAGTGGACACCTTGTATATGTATATACATGTGTACCCAGACTTTGTGGACACCCTGTGTGTGTGTGTGTGTGTATATATATATATATATATATATATATATATAATGTATGTAGAAAATGCACATACACATGTATTATTTTTTTAGTAGTTTGAATCATTGGGTTGCTGCCAAACAAGAACAATATCATAAAAGGTTTTGGTTATTCCTATTAACCACAGAATTCATTTCAGCCTGCTACTTATTTTATGGATCACTTCTGGTTGAACTGCTAAGTTGTTGAACATAGACCAGCATGTATACACACGCATGCACACACACACACATACATACATATTATCGTATATGTTTGTATGGTTGTTCAAATGTGTTTTTTATATAGATGCTACTTTACTATAACTGTTGCAAGTCACAATGTGTGAGGTTTATGGTACTTTAAGGCATCGGCTACCAAGATCTCACCTGACCTGATATTGTTAAGGCAGTAGATCAATGATGACCTCCTACTAGGCCTGATCTGATTTGATCTCACAAAAGGGTGATCATTGAATACCAAAATTAGGTGTCCCTGGACACTCATTCTATTAGGATGTGATCATTAATAGATTATTTAACAGTGCACATTATTATTATTATTATTATTATTATTATTATTATTATGTTATTATTCAACATCTCTATGTTTTGTTTATGCAATGATCATTAATAAATTCTATGACAAATCTTTCTTCTATCCTCCAACAAGATATAGATTCTGGATAGACCACATGCCATAGTCATGCCAATGTCTTGATAGGCAGCAAGCTATAGAAGTACCATTGTATATGTGCTCACGTCAATACCTTATATCTATTTATCCAAGAAATAAATATATATATATATATATACACACACACACACACATATATATATATATATATATATATATATATATATATATTTATATATACACACACACACACATATATATATATATATATACATATAGATAGAGTGATAAATGCATGTGTTTTAATGACAAGAGACTGTCTATGTTCTACTTTATCAGTTCAAGTTGAAGTCAAATCATTACACAGGGAAGAATTTGAGAAGTCTGTTTACAATACATTTTTGATGGCTATAATCATTGTCGTCATCATCATCATCAGCACCACCGTCATCATTATCATCAGTGTTGTTTCTTTGGGGAGGGGAGCAGGTGAGGGGAACTAGGTTCTCTACAGTGGCAGTGAGTTCTGGGACAAAATAAAAAAAAAAGTCTGTGCTAGAAGTACACCTCCAATCAACAGTTCAAACTGTTTCATTTATGGTAAATATTAGCCATCAAAAAAGGCATGACTGCTACTACATCCTCCCTATGAATAAGACACTATATGCAAATGTAAGAAATCAGTATACATTTTTTCTCTTACAATCGTATTCCTGTGTCTGAATCAACGGGATGCTTTTCCACCACTAATCATTCAACTGTGAAGGCAGAAGACTGGAATTTTTATTCTTTTTAGTTCAGTCAGGCATATTAAAGGCATGCAGAATTTAGGGCCTTGTTCAATGGCCCAACTCAATGATGTTAGTAAGATTTGAACACATGACAATTACGTTCAGTAGTACAACAGCTGGAAATCACAGTCGTTGGGCCTCACAGGATCCTTTCAGACACCTTCTTCTTCACTCTTTCATTTAACTCTTTAGTAACTAAACCATCCATATCTAGCCCAAATATTATATAATGAATTCCACTTGTTTTATGTTGTAACTGGTCAGATCCAGCCTCTCACACCTACTCTACAATGTCATTCTAGAAATATGCCATCACATAACTGAAATTTTGAAGTCAAAAGATAATGGATGACAAATTGAAAACAATGTGAATAAATATGCATCACATTTGATAGAATAATCTGAATGCAAAAGGATTAAATTTCAAACTTCTAAGCCTGCCTCATCTTAACTACATCTAGAAGGTGTTGTCTCTGCTATGACAGCCAACCACCAATGAGTACACCATGTGTTTAAAGAAATATCATTATAATAATTATGATTATTATTTTTATTATTATTATTACTATCAAAAATTACTTTCTTATAAGATTTCTTCATTTTTTTTGAATGGGTAAAATACGTATAATGCATATTGGTCTATTAGGGCTGCATGTGTGTGTCTGTGTGTTGCTGCTGGAGTTCCCTACAGTAGAAACAAACGTTCTGTCATCATCACTGCTACCACCCACATCACCACTATTACAGCTACTGAAAACCACCACAATCATTAGTCGTTTCTGAGAATACAGAACGACACAACAGGCAAGAGTAAACCCAAAAATATCTGTAAGGAGCAAAACCCTAAACTGTTCCTCAATGCATACAAGACTTGTATATACACACACACGACCCATTAAACAACACAACAAAATACGCAAACAAAAATAGAACTGAAGCAAATCTATTCTAAAGAGCTCCATAAAATATTGAACACATCACACATGTATGTATGTGTGTATATATATATATATATATATATAT
>NC_068986.1:27948272-27949149 GCF_001194135.2 Octopus bimaculoides | reverse complement strand
GTGTGTGTGTGTGTGTGTGTGTGTGTGTGTGATATATGTTTGTGTATGTGTGTGTGTGTGTATAATACATATAATTTATTTGGGTAATGTGTACATGTCTCCTCTGTTTTGTATGTCAGATTTGAAATTCATTCTTTCCATTTTGTTTCTTTTGCATTTCACTATGGTTGGATCTCATGTAATTTATTTTCATTTCTTTATAATTAATTGCTGAGCAATTAAAAAATTCTTCATTTTCACAAATTACGATGTACTTTGTGGAGCCTATGTATGTCTGTCTGGTTGTTACATTTGGATGTATGGATGTTAAGTGTGCATGCAAGAATTGTAGTATACGTGTGTATGTGAGAGTGAAGGTGTGTGTATGTGTGTAGGGTGTAGTGAGCAATATGATTACAGATGGTAGGGGTGGATTACCAAATTCTTGAAAGCATCAAAGTTTTAATTACAAAAAACAATCATTTAAATAAAAGAAAAATTATACAGCAAATGAAATTAAAATCAAACTAGAAAACATGGAGCACAAACATAGAGAGAGACAGACAGACAGACAGACAGACAGCGATAGGGAAGATAGAAAAAGAGCAGGGTAAGCAATGCAGGTACATGGGAGAGAAAGGGAAGGGGTTTAAAATGAGAGACAGACAGACAGACAGACAAAAAAGTATAATAGTAGGAAAAATTCTGCTTGTTCAGGGAAGAACTCTTCAGAAATGTGTCAATCCAAGAAAATGCTAAAATTTCCAACTGTGAAAACACACCATATTCCAATGTCAAAGACATCAGTTACTACAAGTAACACACCAGTCTGTGTGTGAGAGTGTGTGTGTGTGTGTGTGTGTGTGTGTGTGTGTGTGTGTGTGTGTGTGTGTGTGTG
>NC_068986.1:27947237-27948262 GCF_001194135.2 Octopus bimaculoides | reverse complement strand
TGTGTGTGTGTGTGTATGTGTGTGTGTGTGTGTGTGTGTGTGTGATTAATACACTAGTCAGTACTTCAGAGACTTCTGTGTGTAACTGTATTTGTGTGTGTGTTTGTGTGTGTGTGTATACATGAGCCTAAGTGTATGTGCATACAGAACGTTGATATTTTCTGTGTATGGCATACCAATTTTTTTCCTGTATGTATGGCACATGCATGTGTGTTTGTGTGAGAGTGCTAAGCTTAACACTGTATGCGTTTATGTGTGCTTATGGACCAGTCATTGAATGCTTGTATGCGATAAATAAGCACACCATGTGTGTGTGTGTGTGTGTGTGTGTGTGTGTGTGTGTGTATGCATGCATGTAAATAGAGAAAATCAGTTCCTGCACGTGTTTATAGCACAGAAATTAGATGCAACAGGACAGTGAGAGACAAGCTATTACAGCCTAACCTCTGTCACTCTCTGTGTTTGCACCTATGCAAACTATGCAAACACAAGTGTGTTCACACATGTGTGCATGCATGGCATGTGTTATGCTTTGAGAAAGGTTGGTGCTTAGATGAGAGGACATAGATGCTCTGAGTAATACTGAACAGAACTAAGAGTCCTCAAAGTGCTGCTAAGATGTGCCAGGCTGATAGAGTAGCTATGCAGATATATTTCCTCACTACTGTTTTCGCATACACGCAGCTATCTTTTGTATACATGGGTATGCATACTAGCATGTATGCATATTAGCGTGTATGCTAATATGCACATTAGCCTGATGTTATGTATATGTATTTGTATGTATGTAAATATGTATGTATGTATGTATGAATGCAAGCATGTATATATGTATCAACATATAGATGTATGCGTGTATGTATATATGTATCAACATATAAATGTATGTGTGTATGTATGTGTGTATGTATGTTTCGTATACATAGGTATGCATATTAGTGTGTATGCTAATATGCACATTAGCGTGATGTATGTGTATTTGTATGTATGCAAATATGTATGTATGTATGAATGCAAGCATGTAT
>NC_068986.1:27941813-27946490 GCF_001194135.2 Octopus bimaculoides | reverse complement strand
TTGAGAGGCAAAACACCAAAATGAATCTATTTCCTATTGTCGGCCCTGAAACAGAGGAGTGGGGGGATGTCATTCAAGGGAACAGGGGTCGGGTCATATCCAGGGAGGACCAAAGTTTCCAGTAGCCACTAGTAGAACTGGCTTGGCCACATTTTTTGTTGTTATTATTTCTATGTTATTTTTTTTATTGATGCAGATTCATTAAGAAATTTTTCTTCATTTTTTTTTTTAAAAGATTTTTTTTACGACCAACAGTTTCTTTCTGTGTTCTATCAAGATTTTTATTTTTCCTTTACTGTTTATTTATATATTATACCTTAATTAAAATTTTTTTTTTTTTTTTTTCCTTTTTAGTCAGGAAGGGAGTTTGGTGCAAGCATTACTGTTTGATTGAAGGACGAAACAGAACAGGATAAAGATTACAAGGTAATTGTTGGAATATGACAAAGACAGCTTGCATTATTCGGTCTCCTTCAAAACAACATTGCTTGGCATGAAATTACATGTTCAGTTTCTTCTCCTGATTTTCTTTGTTTCAATTACTGCTTCTACTGCAGTTGTTGTTGATGTTGTTGTTATTGTCGATGGTATATTTTTTTATCTCCTTAAATCTAAGTTCTGAAGGCCAATCTACTGCTGGTGGTAAAAGTGATTAACTTCCCCTGCAATGCTGTCGATGTCACTGTTGGTTTCTGTTGCCATTGTTGTTGTTGTCATCGTCAGCATCCCTGTTCTCTTCCGTTTTTATTAAGTAAGTGGCAGACAGTAGGTACTGATGCAATGTTATCAATAGAGATAGCAAGCAAAAACACACTCAAAATGCCAGCCGCAGGTAGATATAACTGAAGAATCTGGCACCAATAGTTCATTGTTAAAGTTCCACCATTCTGTAAGTTTGGGCAGAAACCTCAACCTTTACTTTTCCATATTCCTTTCCATTTGCTGACAAAGTCAGTAATTTTTTCAAAGGAAATATCTGCAAATACAAAGAACAGAAAGAGAAAATGACAACACTGGTATCTGAAGAGAAATCAAAACTAATCAAACAACTTATAGAAACATATCTAACAAGCACAGGTGTGGTAAAAAGCTTGCTTTGCAATGAATGATATGGTTTTGAGTTCAATTCCCACTACAAGGTACCTTAGGTAAGTGTTTTCTATCATAGCCCCAGACTGACCAACACCTTGGGAGTGAATTTGGTAGACAGAAACGGTATGGAAGCCTGTTGTTATGGGGTCCAGGGTTCAGTTTCATTGCACAGCTCTTTGGTCAAATGTCCTCTGGACTTTGTGAGGGAACTAGATCAATGGAATCTAAAGTCTGTCACGTGTGTGTATGTATGAATGTGCTTATCATCATCCAGTGTTTTAAACCCAGGTTTTGTCCCCGTTAACTGGGGTGGCTGGATCTACCCCAATGCCATAGCAACCGAGGTAGGCAGGTGCAGCCCACCCCAACCTTTGAGCTGGCTGGCTGGCTGGCTGGTTGGTTGGTGCCCATCCTCCTTTGTTATCATGAGACTTTTTTGGAGCTGGATTTTCTATGGGGAGCATGCCCTTGCTTACCCCAAACCTCAATTTCTTGACATGAGTGGTCTGAGACCAACGACCCCTACCAGGATTTTTAAGAAATGTGGTGGCAAACTAGCCCAAGAAGGCCGGGATGCTACTCTTTGAGACCCCTTTCGAAGCCACCACTCTTAAATAAGTGTGTGTGTGTGTGTGTGTGTGTGTGTGTGTGTGTGTCTTTGTGTTTGCCCCCTCTATCACTTGACAGCCACTGTTGGTTTGTTTATGTCCCCATAATGTAGCATATAGAATAAGTATCAGACTTAGCAATATAACTACTGGCATCAATTTGTTCAGCCCTTAAAGGTGTGCCCCAAGATGGTCGCAGTCCAATGACTAAAACAAGTAAAAGATAGAGAAACACAAGCCAATGAAGGAGCCTGTAGCTGGTAACTAAACCTGCTAGAAACAACAGTCATATCTCCCTCAAATATCTTACAGCCATGAAAAGAAGGAAAAAAAAGCAGATAATGTAATTCTAGCTGCACAATGACAAAATGAAGAACAGGATGGCCATGGCTGGAATGCTTTGCATCAATAGGTCTACTGAGTGAGAGCTAACTTGGGACAAAAAAAGAAAAAAAAAAAACATTCCCCCACCAGACAAAAAAATTCACTGTCAACTCACACAGAAATTGAACTCAGAAACAGAAGCCACAAACACATCAGTGCAGTGAAAATTATCGACTACCTCTTTCGTTATTGTTTCAGCTAATTATGCCAAAGATTATTAATGACTCTATTATGCCATACTTGTTTTACCATATCACTGCAAGGTTAAATTTTTGCAGTCAATATTTTCATCTGATTATGGCTGCTAACTTAATTTATTTCTCACATTAACAACAGCAACAACAACAACATGTATCCAAAAGTTGTTTTTTTTTAATGAAGAGAATTATGCAAATAGCTCCTGGAATTATAGGATTGTGGATTCTAGTCATAACTAAAATTTTACAAATAATTTATTAAAAAAAACAAAAAAACAAAAAAAAGCACAGCTGCAAATAGAAATTAATAATAATAATAATAATAATAATAATAATAATAATAATAATATTAATAATAATATCATCATCATCATCATCATCATCATCATCATCATCTTCATCATTTCTAGTTTAGGCACAAGGCCAGAAGTTGATTTGACTGACCTCAGCACATGAACAGTGCTTTATTTCATGGCCCCATGAGGGATAAAAGACAAAAGTTGATCAAGACAAGATGTAAAACTTAGAACATAAAGAGCTGAAATGCCGTAAATCCTCGAGTATAATCCGCATTTTTTTCCCAAAATTTAAAGGTCAAAATCCCTAGTGCGTACTATATGCGAGGTTAAAAATAAAAAAATATTTTCTAAGCAATGTCCAAGTCTTTATTTGCTGTCTGGCAATGTTTATTCAGACGCATTTTGTGATGTCAGGCGCGAAAATACCTTAAGCTAATACATTAAGCTATATTTATTTTTCACTGACGTTATTACTGTTATTTCTTTATTTTCTGCAAACAAAGTGCACAAAAAAGCTACACACTTGCATTATGTTATATATACAATAATAATAAAGGACATTACCGTATATGTGTACAAACCAAGGACGTTATATAGACCTCCTTGACTCAAGTAAGAGAAGGGGTGCGTATTATACACAAGGTTTAGGTTTTTCAGAGGTAGAGCCCCCTAAAAATCCCCTGCGTATTATACTCAAGGGCGGACTATACTCGAGGATTTATGGTATACTGCAGTATAAGGCAGCAAGCTGGCAGAAACATTAGCATGCGGGGCTAAATGCTTAGTGGTATTTCGTCTGTCTTTATGTTCCGAGTTCAAATTCCACCAAGGTCGACTTTGCTTTTCATCCTTTCAGGGTTAATAAATTAAGTACCAGTTGCGTATAAGACCAATGGAATAAGTACTAAGCTTAAAAAAGCATGTACCGGAGTCCATTCAACTGATTAAAAATTCTTCAAGGTGGTTGCTCTAGCATGGCCACGGACTAATGACAGAAACAAGTAAAAGATAAAAGACTAAGGAACAACGTTATCAACAGCACGAACCAGTTGGCTGCATGGGAATCATCAGGGACAGACTACGATGTCTCCAGTGAGGTTTGAAATCACCATCTTGTGAACTAAACAGAAAAAGTAAAGTTTATAGCTCTTGTAAGAAGACTATACGAACTCTAATTTCTTGTCATAGCTAGCAAGAAAGGTCAGAAAGTAGAAAAAGCAAGCTACTCAATGGTTGAAGCAATAAGATAGATCACTTAAGTGCAAGCTCTATTCAGTAGATTGTTCTCTTAGCTTTTCTGATTAATAAGTCTTTCACTGTACCACCTCAAGACTGAGTGACTTAGAGTTAAGATTTGACTAACTCTCAACACGTAAGCTAACAGATTGATCCTGACAGCAAACCACTCCAAAAAATGTACTTCCAGGCCACTGCCTGAATGGTCTTTTAATATAGAGATTTTTCAAGAACTTCATCTGGAAAATGGATAGTGTATCACTTCAGTTAGAGTAATAAATATATAAGAAATGGAATCGGGGGTGGGTGAAGAAAGAAGAGAGGTCAGAGAATTGTCATTCATATAGGGAAGGTGATGCAAATAGAGGAATAAATATTGAGACAGATAGACAGAGAGAGAGAGAGAGAGAGAGAGGGGATGAGACAAGTGTGTAATGATAAAATAGAGTAGAAAATGATGATGAGACCAGGGTAGAAGGGAAGAAGGTGTAGAAGGAAAGATGGGTAAAAAGCCATGATGATAGGAAGGTGAATAAAGAAATTAGCCAATCTTTATGACCAGCCAACCTTTCCAGCAGCCATGCCTGCAATTTTCATTATAGGTATAATCCTTTTTGTTGTTGTTGCTACTGTTCTCTCTCTCTCTCTCTCTCTCTCTCTCTCACACACATTTTCTGAGAACATTTTCTGATTAGTTCCAACCTTTGTGGAATGTGGATGTGAAATGATTGTCTGTAAAAGCCAAATCAGCCAATCTCTCTCTCTCTCTCTCTCTCTCTCTCTCTCTCTCTCTCTCCTCAATCATCTCCTCATCCACTCAACTCCCTCTCTCTCCTTCTCTCCCTTTCACTTCAAACCCCC
>NC_068986.1:27938858-27940697 GCF_001194135.2 Octopus bimaculoides | reverse complement strand
ATATATATATATATATATAAACATATACACATATATATACATATTTGTAACAGTGAGTGGCAAGGGTAGAGGGCTTTTTATATGTAGTTTTTTTTTTTGGTTCCTTGTTTGCTTTCTCTCCCCACCCACCAACCCCATCTCTCTCTCTCTCTCTCTTGCTCGCTTTTCTTCTTTACCTTCCCTGGCAATACAGGTAAGTATTTATAGCTTCAAGTAGATAATGCCACTCTAATGGTGTTGGTTTCTTCCAATAATAGAAATGGCCATTACAGGAGAGATGGGAGGAGAAGGGGGGAAAAAAAAGAAGGAAAAAAAAATAAATAAATAAAATCGACATCATCAACAATGACGGCTTCTGTTATTGACCACAAGGGCCTAATATGTCAGGGGGACATAACAAAGGCAAAATACAAAAATATATTAAAGGATTTACATAAAGTAAAATAGGACCATCAACAAGAACTACAAAGAATAAATAATATGGTAATGATTTCAAACTTTGGTCGGCGCCATGGATAAAATGCCTGATGGTATTTGTTCTGGCTTTTCACATTCTGAGTTCAAATCCCACTAAGTTCTGTATTGCCTTTCATTCTTTCAGATTTGATAAAACAAGGTACCAGTCAAATGTTGGGGGTTAATGTAACTGGCTAACCCCCACCCCTTAAAATTGCTGGCTTTGTACCTAAATTAGAAAGTAGTATCGTATATGTAACGGGCAAGTTGGCAGAGTCATTACAGTGCTGAGAAAATGATATGCGGTATTTCTTTTGGCCCTTTATGTTCTGATTTCAAATCCCCTTGAGGTCAACTTTGCCTTTTATCCTTTTGAGGTCAATAAAATAAAATAGCACTCAAGTACTAGGATCAATGTGAGCCACCATCCCCAAATTTCAGGCCCTGTGCCTATATCAGAAATAAATGAGGTGGAAAGTTGAGAAAATTCTTAATGTGCCAAAAAAAAAAAAAAAAAAAAAAAAAAATGCCCGCAGTATTCCTTCGTCTTTAAGTTCCGAGTTCAGAAATAAGAATAAAAGCTTCCTCAAATCCACAAATTATATTGTACCATCTATCAATCCTATATTTATTTGTTTATTGCCCACAGGGGAAGGGAGGGCGATAAACATAGAGGGGACATACAAAGGGATTGAGTTGATTACATCGACCCCAGTGCATAACTGGTACTTATTTAATCGACTCTGAAAGGATGAAAAGCAAAGTTGCCCATGGCGGAATTTGAACTCAAAACATAACGGCAGATGAAATACTGCTAAGCATTTCCACCTGGCATGCTAATGATTCTGCCAGCTCGCTACCCTTATCAATCCTATATTGGTCAATTGGTCAATGTAGGCATACAGTATCTAAATATATGGCTGCAATATTTCTCGCAGTAAATAGGTCAGCAGGATCAAAGTTGACCAATGGTTAAATAACAACAATACTGAATATCATTTCTAGCAACGGCACAAGACCATATCTTTTTTTTAATTTTTTGTTTCAGTCATTAGATTGTGGCCATGCTGGGGCACCACTTTGAACAATGTTTATCAAAAAAATCGACACCAGTAATTATTTTTTTAAAACCTGTACTTAATTCTATCAATCTCTTTTGCCAAACCGCTAACTTGTCAAGCAGTGGTGGGGAGCAAATACAGGCACAAAGACACAGACACATAGATATATATACATATACTCTTTTACTTGTTTCAGTCATTTGACTGTGGCCATGCTGGAGCACCACTAAGTTACGGGGACGTAAACACACCAGCATCGGATGTCAAGCGATGTTGGGGGGACAAACACAGACACACAAATATATATATATATATATATATA
>NC_068986.1:27933146-27933745 GCF_001194135.2 Octopus bimaculoides | reverse complement strand
ATATATATATATATATATATATATATATATATATATATATATGTGGCTATGTATGACATGTGAAGTTGTGAGGGGTGAGGTGTATATAAGAGGACGGTGGGTACAGATAGAGAGAGAGACAGACAGACAGACAGACAGAAGTGTAAGGGGGAGACGGAGGTGCATGTAGTCAGCTAAAGTAAAGAAACACATCAGAAACCTTTATTGTTATGAGATATAACACACACACACACACACACACACACACACACACAAACACACACACAAACACACACACATGCAAAAATATACTGATATTAATGCATTTGTTTGTGTGTATATATACATGTATGTTATACATATATGCATATTATACATATATACATATATATATATATATATATATATACATTATATTCATATAAACACACTCACACAACAGTCTACGGAACTTGGTGTGGTCCTTGGCCTTACCAGATCCTGTCAAGTCATCCAACCCATGCCAGCCTGTAAAACGGATGTTAAATGATGATGACGATGATGATGTATGTGTGACTGTGTATGTGTAAATGTATATATTTATGTCTGTATATGTGCTACACACACACACACACATGTAA
>NC_068986.1:27930516-27932568 GCF_001194135.2 Octopus bimaculoides | reverse complement strand
GGGCTGCAGTGAGGTTGAGTGGCCTGCTTAATGCATGCAATCTTGGAAGAGAGTGTGTCAACTGAGCTGGTGATGGCCAGCAGACCACTCCAATAACTTTACATCGCCATAACATTGTCAATGAGAATTAACAACTTCAACACCGTTAACTTCATCTGCACTGACCACACACACACACACACACACACACACACACACACACATTATGTATTACACACATACTTTTAGACATGCACACACACTTCCTCTCTCTCTGTCTCTCTCTCTCTAGCTCAGTCATATAGCGTAGTGCAATGTGCTTTGGCATGGCATGGTACGATGTGTTGTAGTTATGTTGAAGAGAGATGAATTATTGCACAGTGCAGTGGTTCCCGACTGGTGCCTGTATGAGATTTTGCTGTTAAAATTTAGGCGTAGGAGTGGCTGTGTGGTAAGTAGCTTGCTTACTAACCACATGGTTCCCAGTTCAGTCCCACTGCATGGCACCTTGGGCAAGTGTCTTCTTCTATAGCCTCGGGCCGAACAAAGCCTTGTGATGGATTTGGTAGACGGAAACTGTAAGAAGCCCATCGTATATACGTATATATATATACATATATGTGTGTGTGTGTGTGTGTGTGTGTGTGTGTGTGTTTGTCCCCCACCAACATCGCTTGAGAACTGATGCTGGTGTGTTTACGTGTGTTTACGTCCCCGTAAATTAGCAGTTCGGCAAAAAGAGATTGATTGTATAAGTACTAGGCTTACAAAGAATAAGTCCTGGGGTCGATTTTCTTGACTAAAGGCGGTGCTCCAGCATGGCCGCAGTCAAATGACTGAAACAAGTAAAAGAGTAAGAGAGTCTGTCTATAACTAGGAGTCCTGTATGTAAGACAGTGTAGTCTGGTTATTGTGGTTACTGGGGTTTATTCAACAAAAAATTCTTCAGGGCAGTGCCCCAGCATGGCCACAGTCTACTGACTGAAACAAGTAAAAGATAAAAGATACAAGCAAGGCTGTTCATTTCCAATCTTCTGTGAAAGAAACGAGGTGGTATCAAAAGGCTCCCAGACTAGTTCTGTTGTGTGTGCCGACAGACGACAACACATGGTTACCTGTGCCACAGCACATTGGTCTACTACACAACAGTACATTAGTCTGAATGACTTCTGTGCAGAGTAGTTAGTTCCAGCTGTGACAGGCTGGAAAGCAAAACAATGCCAATGATGACAACGGTGACAACGATGGTTACAATGATGATGACAATCATAACGATGAGGCTAACTGTCCCCACTTTTCAATCATCACCGTCACTGACATTAGATCTGAGAAGTCTGGATGTATATTAAAAGAGCAACAGCAACTTAATACATTAAACTAAAGCAAAAACAGTAAACCACAATAGCAATATCATTGTACAACACTACACACACAGACACACGTGCGCACGTGCATGTGCATACATTCATACAAATGTGCTCACTCGCTACATGTGCAACAGTAGCCAAATGTTGCATTAAAATCACCAATGTTGTTATCATTGATATCAAGTGTAAGCTGTACACAACCATCAACACAGCCATCATCACAACTGCCAACACAACCTTCACAACCACCAATACAACCACCAACACAGCCACCAACACAGCCATCATCACAACCACTAACACAGCCATCACAACCACCAATACAACCTCCAACACAAAAATACCGAATCACCAATGCAACAAGAATACTCTTTTACTCTTTTACTTGTTTCAGTCATTTGACTGTGGCCATGCTGGAGCACCGCCTTTAGTCAAGAAAATCGACCCCAGGACTTATTCTTTGTAAGCCTAATACTTATTCTATTGGTCTCTTTTGCTGAACCACTAAGTTACGGGGACATAAACACACCAGCATAGGTTGTCAAGTGATATTGGGGGGACAAACACAGACACACAAACATATACATATATACATCATCATCATTGTCGTTTAACGCCCGCTTTCCATGCTAGCATGGGTTGGACGATTTGACTGAGGACTGGTGAACCAGATGGCAACACCAGGCTCCAATCTGATTGGGCAGAG
>NC_068986.1:27929403-27930506 GCF_001194135.2 Octopus bimaculoides | reverse complement strand
CAGATGGCAACACCAGGCTCCAATCTGATTGGGCAGAGTTTCTACAGCTGGATGCCCTTCCTAACGCCAACCACTCAGAGAGTGTAGTGGGTGCTTTTACGTGCCACCGGCACCAAGGCAAGTCAGACGGTACTGGCAACATATATACGACGAGCTTCCTTCAGTTTCCGTCTACCAGATCCACTCCCAAGGCTTTGGTCGGCCCGAGGCTATAGTAGAAAGACACTTGCCCAAGATGCCACCACGCAGTGGGACTGCACCCAGAACCATGTGGTTCGTAAGCAAGCTACTTACCACACAGCCACTCCTACGCCTACAAATCAAAAACTGCACTACATGAAGAACCGCCAACTGTCACAAACAACCACTGAACTACCAACACCCCAACTACACAAAACCATCATCGCACAAAAGAATACCAAATCAAAACCTCTGCCACATAAATAACAGCAGCAATAAAACCATAGATCTGAAGTGAACTAAATTACCTGAACTGTTAGATATTATCCAAGTACTTTCATTACAAATATCAAGCAGAATACAGTAACCATATTGGTAGTTGATACTGTTGCTGTTGTTGTTGTTGTTCTATTGTTTGGTTGTTGTTTTTCTTGTTCTGTCTGTTTTGTTCTATGTGTTTGTGTGTGTGTTTTTGTTTAAATACATTTTCTGTTTCTTTGTTTTTTTTTTCTTTTTCTTTCTTTAATTTTCTTTTTCCATGTCTGTTGCTTAGAGCTTTCATTATAGAAAATGTTGCATCAGACAAATTATCTACAGTAGATAGACAATGTGGATATATATATATATATGTATGTATGTATGTATGTATGTAGAGAGAGAGAGAAAGAGAGAGAGGGAGGAGAGAGAGAGAAAGAGAGAGAGAGAAAAGCAAGCAGGTATTAAGCACAGAGATGTAAGAATAAATATGTATGTGTGTATGTGCATCTTCACATATAAAAAACGTGTGTGTGTGTGTGTGCGTGTGTGTGTGTTTGCGAATATACATACTAGAGAGAGGGAAGGGTGACAGAGAGAGAGAGGAAGAAAGTATATGTATAAACACAAACAAGTATATATGTACATATATATATATATATATATAT
>NC_068986.1:27917189-27929215 GCF_001194135.2 Octopus bimaculoides | reverse complement strand
GTATATATATATATATATATATATATATATATATATATATATATATATAGAGAGAGAGAGAGAGAGAGAGAGAGAGAGACACAAACACACACACGCACACAAATACATATAAAGACATAATCACATGACTGCATATGTACACACATACACTAACACACACACACACACACACACCAGTATGTATGTACACACACAAACGCATAAAAACATGTACCTGTGAACACATACTCACACATGCGTGCGTGCGTGTGTGCTTGTAAGAAAACATTTAGCCTACAAATACAGGTGGTGAAATCGTGTGTAAAAGAATAGACATTAACTAAGATTTCCAACATGATGGGAGAGATGGTGTTGGCACTGGCAGGATGCTGCTGACGCCGTGGTGGCTGATTTGAGTGGACAGTAAAGGTGACGCTTACAGTGATAAAACTTAATTCAAATATTTGAGTGGTTGCAGTTAAGCCACCAAGAGACCACTTCATCAAATTTAACATTAACAAACAGTTGAATTAAATCACTGAACCCAAGTCTGTAATGAATATTTACAACAAATCATATACCAGATATTATATTAGTGCTTTATGTTTTAATTTTTTGGGGAATTTGATCAAGTTTATTATGAGATATGTTTTAACCATTTTGTGACCAATTTCTAGATTTCTAATCAAATGTGAGTGTTTCGATTCATTTGGAAAATAATCAAGAATTTTAAGGAACCGGGTAATGTGACTAAATTTCTCATTGATTTCCAAATGCATGGTTCGAGGTTCATTCCCACTGCATGGCACCTTGGACAAATGTCTTCTGCTACAGTCTCAGGCTGACCAAAGCCTTGTGAATGAATTCGGTAGACAGAAACTGAAAGAAATTCATTGTGTGCATATGTACATGTGCATGTGTCTTTGTGTCCCCTCAGTCATCACTTGACAACCAGTGTTGTTGTGTTTACATCCTGTAACTTAGCAGCTCAGTAAAAGAGATCAATAGAATAAATACCAGACTTTAGAAAAACATATAAGTACTGAGGTTGATTCATTCAACTAAAATTCTTCAAGCTGGTGCCCCAAATGAAAGAATAAAAGAATCAGCTATTGTTTGGAAAATAACAAAGGTCTAAGACAAATCTATGATGGCAAGGTTTAGGATGAATCACTCCCCTCGGCATTGACACACTAAAAGTTTCAATGTCTAGCAGCTGACTTGATAGTACTTTCAATATTATCTACTGTTGAAGGTGGTGAGCTGGCAGAATTGTTAGCACACCGGGCAAAATGCTTAGCGGTATTTCATCTGCCGTTACATTTTGAGTTCAAATTCTACCAAGGTCGACTTTGCCATTCATCCTTTCAAAGTCGATTAAATAAATAAGTACCAGTTACGCACTGGGGATCGATGAAATCGACTTAATCCCTTTGTTTGTCCTTGTTTGTCTCCTCTATGTTTAGCCCCCTGTGAGCAATAAATAAAGAAATAGATATTTCTTTACCATCTTAAAAACAACTCTGGTCACCTTTTTGAATTTAATGCCTCTACCTCTTATGGACATGTCTATAAAATCAAAAACCAAACACAGTACCCGTAACTTTCAGAAACATTTTTTAATGCTTAGAGTTGCTGTAGTATGAAATAAGCTACCTGCATCTGTTGTTAACTATTCGGATACTGCATCCATAAATGCGGGAACAAAATCTGCTTAGAGAGAACAAAGCCAAGTCCAAAATTTTTTACAATCAAGGTTGATCTTTCCAGTTTTAATATCAAAACAAATACAGGTATAATGATAATAGTAATTATTATATTTGTACCTCACTCAAATCAGATAAATCCAATATTTATGTTTCAAGTCAGTCTAAAAATAATTCTACGCTTGTTCATTTTGGCGATGAAGATTTTCAGAAGGACGTTCAAAGCGTTTTCATTGCGCCCCACCCCAAAATTTTAGAGGGTGCATTTGATCCGATCAACGGAACAGTGTGCTTGCGAAATTAATGTGCAAGTGGCTGAGCACTCCACAGACATGTTTATAATATTAACTCACAAGGTATTGGTCAGCTTGGGGCTTTAAAAGACCCAAGGAGCCACACAGTAGGAGCCTGTGTGGTCAAGGAGCCACACAGTAGGACTGAACCCAAAATTTTAGGGGGTGCATTTGCACTCCCTGTTCCTGTACCTATGACTGCATCCTTCAAAAATTCCTTGCTTCTTGAAATTCCCCAACATTACTCTTGCTCCCTTATTCTTTATGATTCATCTGACATTCACTTTTCTCTATTTTCGTGCTTTATTCACTGCACCATGCATGTACTTCTAACTTTTGTTGCTGTCAACCTTTACTTGCCTTATATGTCTACTTTCTGTCCTCTCAACTTTTTCCAGTTAGTTGTCGTGCATTTAAGCACTGCATACAACAAGCTCATTATCATTATAACTTAAATACAAACATTTCTATAAAACTGGAGATTTTGTTCCATAGAATCAAGGGCACCCTCAGGTAGGGTGGTATCAAAAATACTAAGACTTTGAATGGAAATAAAACAGCCAGGATCCTTAATAAATGATGATCAATTATATAGTGTTATTGTAAATTAATGATGGTTAGTTATAAGCCATTGTAACTATTCATTCTTTTGGAATTATAATTGGATGATTTGGAAATAATTATTTAATCTCTTGAATATCAGTCACTAACTCAAAGTCAATACAAACAAATCAAATTCCTGAAGCTATAGAAGAAGCAAATGAAATGAGTGGCTGCATGTGAAGATCACCAATATAGTGGTTTATGTTTATCATCGAAGAGGAAATACTGAATAATAGTAAGAGCTTTAAGTTAAAATCTTACCAGCAGGAAGTCAAAACTGGCCAAATAGATACAAGTACTAGAGAACTAGCTAAAAAAAAAAAAAGTTGACATATAGCTTTACATCTGTGACACACTGTGTTTAGTAACTTAACAAAATAGTTTTCCATGAGATCGTTGCCAGTGCCCCTGGACTGGCTCTTGTGCGGGTGGCACATAAAATACACCATTTTGAGCGTGGCTGTTGCCAGTACCACCTGACTGGCCTTCGTAGGATTTTCGAGTGAGATCGTTGCCAGTGCCCCTGGACTGGCCCTTGTGCGGGTGGCACATAAAATACACCATTTTGAGCGTGGCCGTTGCCAGTAACGCCTGACTGGTCTTCGTGCGGGTGACATGTAAAAGCACCCACTACACTCTCTGAGTGGTTGGCGTTAGGAAGGGCACCCAGCTGTAGAAACTCTGCCAAATCAGATTGGAGCCTGGTGTAGCCATCCGGTTTCACCAGTCCTCAGTCAAATCGTCCAACCCATGCTAGCATGGAAAGCGGACGTTAAACGATGATGATGATGATGATGTTAATCAGAACCACTCTTCGAATACTATTTAAGGGATGTTAGAATCTGATTAGGTTGTTGTTGTTGGCACTCCGTCGCTTACGACGTCGAGGGTTCCAGTTGATCCGATCAACAGAACAGCGTGCTCGTGAAATTAATGTGCAATTGGCTGAGCACTCCACAGACATGTCTATCAAATTAACTCACAAGGCATTGGTCAGCTTGGGGGCTTTAAAAGACTCTTGGTCAAGGAGCCACACAGTAGGACTGAACCCCAAACTGTGTGGCTACAACGCAAGCTTCTTAACTTCTTAACAACCACACAGCCATGCTTGTGCCCAGCAGTGAAAATTAATAAAGGAAAGTGATGATGAAGCTGGTAATAATGGCGGTGGAGGTGGGGATGGCAGGGTGGGTGTATTGAAGGAAAGGAGAAAGGAGAAAAAGAAAAAGTGATGGGAACAGGAAAGAGGAGGAGGAAGAGGATAACATAGCAGAGAGCTGACAAACATCCAGTGTAAACTTTTCTTGCTTGTGTATCACACTGCAAATTTCTCTCTCTCTCTCTCTCTCAATCTATCTATCTCTCAGCTGCCACTACAACTCTCACCACCACCACCATAATGATCATATCGAAACAATGTCTCTGCAACCCCTACCACTAAACCCATCAATAAAATGGTTGACCGATGCCAGTTCATTCCTCCTTCACTGAGATGCATATTTAATCAAATCATAAACAAATAAATCAAACAAATAAATATGTAAATAATCTTCCCCGCTATGCATAACATACATTTGGGTGTATAGGAAGACGTGTGCATGTATAAATGTGTGTACACATGTTATATTCATTGATGGATGTGTGTGTGTGTGAGAGAGAGAGAGAATGTATGTAAGCAAGCATACTGATGCATTTGTGTGGGTAAGGCATGAATACATGTATCATGTAATGAATATGTATTTAAACATGTGGATATATATATATATGTATATATGTATGTATGTGTGTGTATAATGCTTTTGAGCAAGTATATATACATATAATGCAATACAGAGATCCCTCTACAAGTACTCTGATGTTTGCAGTTATATATATATATATGCATACATGTATAATATTTCAACACACACACACACACACATACACACTTTACTTTTAACCCTCAAATGCATCTGTACACACACACAAACTGATAAATCAATGCTTAACAAAACCCTTATAAACACTCACACATACACACAAACATATTGATTTCAAATTTTAGACAAGGACAGCCATTTTGGGGGAGATTTAAGCCGATTACATCAAACCCCAGTGTTCAACTGGTATTCATTTTATTGATCCTCGAAAGAGTGAAAGGCAAGGTCAACCTCAGCGGAATTTGAACTCAGAACGTAGTGACAGTCGAAATGCTGGTAAGCATTTTGCCCAGCATGCTAATGATTCTGCCAGCCTGCCACCTTCACACACACACACACACACACACACACACACACACACACACACACACACACACACACACACACACACACACACACACACACACACACACACACACACACTCACCACATATCACAAGATAAACAAAACCAATACACACTACATAACAATTATTAGATAAAGACACATTGACCAATGTGTTGCCCTTACAAAACAGTAAAATGTCATACGAGGGAAAAATTTGGTTGTTATTTCTGGCAGGTCAAGTGACGACATAAAGGTTCTTTTGGTTTGTAGGGGCCACTGCTAATAATGTGAGAAGACTTAACGCAACAAGTGTCAAGGGTAACAGAAATGGAGGTTGGTAGGTACTGAGAAAAGGCTTTAAAAAAAGAGGGCCATTATTGATGAAATGGTGGGTAAGAGAGGTTAAATTTGTTAAACCAATCAATGCTATAAATCAAAATGGAATGAAACAGGAGATAGGAAGGGCACTCATAGCAAGGGACACTGCTTAGAAGGCTGGTTAAAAATCAGTAAAATTAATTCATGAGTCCCCTTTAAAGGTCAAAGTTTCAATGCAGGCCACAAAAAATTGGGCTGAGGGTGACTTGGTTAGAGCATGACATGTGCTGTTTCTGCTCTTCCCTCTGCTGATCATCATCATCGCTTAATGTCCGCTTTCCATGCTAGCATGGGTTGGACGATTTAACTGAGGACTGGTGGACCAGGAGGCGACACCAGGGTCCAATCTGATTTGGCAGAGTTTCTACAGCTGGATGCCCTTCCTAATGCCAACCACTCCGAGAGTGTAATGGGTGCTTTTACATGCCACCAGCACGAGGGCCAGTTAGGCGGTCCCAGGTGTATTTTACGTGCCACCTGCACAGGAGCCAGTCCATCGGCACTGGCAACGATCTCGCTCGAATGTCTTTTCACGTGCCACTGGCACAAGTGCCAGGTAGGCAATGTTAGTAACGATCACGCTGGTGCTATTTACGTACCACCAGCACGGGAGCCAGACAGCTGCTCTGGCAACGATCACGCTCAGACAGTGCTCTTAGTGCTCCATTGGTACAGGTGCCATCACGATTTCACTTTCGCTTGCCCAATCCTAAATCAGAATTAAGGGAGGTTTCAGATATTGCAGCTATTTTGGAGTGTAGATGATTTCTTTTCTTTTCTTTTAAATATTTGTCAAAACAGAGAAAGAGTGAGTGTGTTATGAAGCTAGTATTCTTGTTGTGGTTGTTTAAGTCTTGATTCAATCCTTATTGAGAAGATTTATGATCAAAGATGTTCCAACTATGAATATTACATCTTTGTTTTTGTTGCCAGTGCTGCCGAACTGGCTCCTGTGCAGGTGGTACGTAAAATACACCATTTTGAGCGTGGCCATTGCCAGTACCGCCTGACTGGCCGTTGTGCCGGTGGCATGTAAAAGCACCCACTAAACTCTCGGAGTGGTTACTGTTAGGAAGGGCATCCAGCTGTAGAAACTCTGCCAGATCAGATTGGAGCCTGGTGCAGCCTTCTGGTTTCACCAGTCCTCAGTCAAATTGTCCAACCCATGCTAGCATGGAAAGCGGACGTTAAACGACGATGATGATGATGATGTATTTAGGACTATATAATCTAAAGTCTCCTTCTTTTTATAAAACAGTAAGATGTGATCTGAGGGGGTTTTAGCTGTCATTTCTAGCAGGTCAAGTGACCACAAAGATGTCCCCTCAATGGTTAAGAATGTAGAATGTTTTCTACAGCTGCAAACTGTATCCTTTGCATAATCAGGCAGCCTTTTGTTTAAAACATTCTTGCTCTTTATAGGTAATTGTGTTAGTTATGGACCCAGCTCCAAGTCATGGTCAAACACAATACATACTGCCTGGGGTACAGTACAAACTGATACCCACTTGACTGATTGTGTAGCATCCAGTTGCCTTGGTAATCAACAGCTGTCCATTTTCCCCTGATTCAATCATTAAAAACAAACAAAAATATAACGAAGAAACCTAAGCCACCAAAAGTACACACACACACACATGCATGTTACACACACACACACACACACACACACACACACACACACACACACACACACACACACACACACACACACACACAGAACTGTAACAGACAATTCCTACGTCCCAAACTAAGCTGTAAATTATAATTACAACAGGCCAGAAGTGGATGGTCTTGAGTTTATCATTTCTTAATGAAACTCATTATGAAGATGCTAATTTTGTCTGATTAACATGCTGACCTTCAGTAGCCAGAAAAAGGCACATGCAGTTTGGGAACCAACTCCAAACTGGGTCACGGCGCTAATTTTAAAAGTGTTAATTGAAAATGTAGCAAGGAGAGTCATCTGAGAAATTTCCTAATGTTGCTTCTATTTTCACTTGCCAGTTCACAATCTTTCTTCATTTTATTGTTCTAAACAGCAATCTTCAAACTATATTAGGAAACTCGGCTTCATTGAACTGGTTGGCTGGCTGGTTGGTTGGCATCTCGTACTTTCAGTTTCTCTTTTCATTTTTCTTTAATGGTAGAAAAACAACTCTATTTTTACTCTACAATGCCTAAGCGGACTCAGCTATGGAAAGTGCCCAGAGGGAATTAAGACACTGTTATTTGCAATGCAGCACTTGCAGATCCAAAAAAACCAACAGAGCAGTAGTATCACTATTACTACTACTACTACTAGCTAAAACAACAATGATGATGATTTCAAATTTTGGTGTAGGGTACAAGGATGAACGGTAAAGTCATCATCATCATCATTTAACATCCATTGTCCATACTGGCATGAGTTGGACAGTGGGACCAGAGCTAGCAAGCTGGGGGAGAGGGACTGCACCAAACTCCAGTCTGATTTGGTATGGTTTCTACAGCTGGACGCCCTTCCTAACACCAACCACTTTATAAGATGTGCTGGGTGCCTTTATGTGCCACTGATAGGCACTTTTACATGGCGTCACATGGGCCCTTTTACGTGGCACTGCCTAGACATTTTTATGTAGCACCACACAGACACTATTGTGTGGAACCGCATGGGCGCTCTTACAGGTGACTGCACAAGGGTTCTTATGTGTGACACCAGGGGCACTTTTTATGTGACACCACCACAAGTGCTTTATACCACTTGAAGGATCGGTCCTAACATTCCTGCTGCAGGGTACAGGGTCTTCTTGAGTTTGGCCAGGTGCCAGGTATTTCAGTATTTGTTTTGCAAGACTCTTGATGTATGCGTGCGTTTATATATATATATATAAATTCTGCAGTGTTGAATAAAAGTACTTGCTAACTCCATTTTCTGTTTCTCTCATTCATTATATATATATATATTGTTTTACTTGTTTCAGCCATTTGAGTGCAGCCATGCTGGAACACCACCTTTAGTCGAACAAACCGACCCCAGGACTTATTCTTTGTAAGCCTAGTACTTATTCTATAGGCCTCTTTTGCTGAACCACTAAGTTACAGGGACGTAAACACACCAGCATCGATTGTCAAGTAATGGTGGGGGGACAAACACGGACATACACACATAGATATATGACAGGCTTCTTTCAGTTTCCGTCTACCAAATCTGCTCACAAGTCTTTGGTCAGCCCAAGGCTATAGTAAGAGACACTGCCCAAGGTGCCATGCAGTGAGATTGAACCCGGAACCATGTTGTTGGTAAGCAACCTACTTACCACATTCTTCCTTCACTGCTTGACAACTGATGCTGGTTTGTTTATGTCCCTGTAACTTAAAGATTTGGCAAAAGAGACCAATGAACTATGTACCAGACTTAAAAACAATTACTGGGGTTAATTTTTTCGACTAAATCCTTCAAGGTGGTGCCCCAGCATGGCCACAGTCCAAGGACTCAAACAAAAGAAAATACACATTGCTTACTGCAGTTTTGTGCAAGGCACTGAACACCTCATATTGTTTTGTCAGTGCATGATTAATTATATTGTTTCCCCAAATAACATCCGACGAGCTGAGAATAGTGGATCGGTTTCATGTGTAGGTGCAAAAATTAAAAGGGAAAAATACACACAAACACACACACACATACATACACACAAAATAAATACTGAACTAAATAGAGCTAGTTGAAAATGAAATAGAATAAAGATAAAATAACACAGAAAGCCAGAGATTAGAAGAGCAAACACACATTAGCGAAGATGAATGATGAGTCAGAAGCAGAAGACAAAAGAAAGAAGAAAACGAGAGAGAAAGAAAACAACAATAGTAACTACAAAAATACGGCCTTCTTGTAACTTTTATGATGTTTAATTAATAAGTTTACTTGTGTACATTATATAGTTAAAAATCAATCCCTTGTTCAAACTAGCTAAACAGACCGCTAATAGTAAATGTGTGATAGCAATGTTTGTTTTGTTATCAATCAACCATCTTTATGGCTATTAATACAAATGATAATAACAATAACAGCAACAATAACATTAGTGGTAAGGGCGATGATAATAAAAATAATAATAGTAAAATAATTATATGATATTATTGTTATACTACCACTATTATTAGTTCCAATAACAATAAAGACAGATTAAATGTGGATCAATTTAGTTGCCCTCACAAATTGTACACACAACAGCTCATACACACGAACACACACACAGGCTATTAATTTACTCATATTCATGTTGCAATAGGCTAGATGGTCTTACAAATTCAAATGATTTTTAAAATATTATTACTGGAATGATGGAGGAGACGATTTCCTACTTTAGCCTCTTTTATGAAATGTCAACCGCTCAACTGTGAAAGCTGAAACACTGGCCGTGTCCTTGTTGTTGTTGGTGATGTTTATGCCCAGGCCAGTCCCAATAGAGTAAACATACAATCAAAAACATTCTAACCATGATCCTCCCAACTTTTATCTATGTAAACAGAACCACAGGACTTCACATCATCAAATGTGTCCTTCTCTTAGATGGTACCGTGTGATTTGAGAGAAATTTGATTGCTATTTCTTGCAATCTGAATGATCATGTAGAGGCTTCATTGTAGCTGAAGCAGACAAGAGAACTGAGATTGTGTGACAGCAATATCTAAACCCTTTTTAAGAACACTGATACCGTAAGAGATTACTATTACTGAAACTTAAGTCTGGGTCCCTTCACATGAAGCTCAGCTCTATGTTCAGTTGCATAATACACAATAAACTATGTAAAATAAATGAATTAATCGGGTAATAGCTCCAAAAACAATCTTGTGGTTATATAATGATGTCAAGCTAGGTTGAAATTACAATCCTCTTTGGGCTATAGATACAAAAATATTTAAAATTACTTTTCTTGTGCTTATATTTCAATATTATATTTTAAGGTGACAGGATAAAGAGATGTTATTTTTACAGATCCAGTTGTGCGACAAAGAAAAGAATGAAGAAAGGAGAGTGCAGTGAGGGATGGGAGTGGGGTCTATTTAGTTTTGAACATCACTATTTCTAGTGATGTTTAAATTTTTACTTCCAGCAAGATAACATATTCTGGATAAACATACATTACAGACTTTTCAAAGCACGTAATCTTAAGGTTAGCTATTCTTGCAAAGAAAACATCACATTCAGTATTTCATGTCATAACAGAACCAAATTCGATGACTGGCACCCATGCCAGTGGAGCGCTAACAGCACCATCCGAGCGGGATCACTGCCAGAACAGCGGTCTCGCTTCCGTGCCGGTGGCATGTAAAAAGTACTATTTGAGCGTGATCGTTTCCAGCTTCGCCTTACTGGCACTTGTGCCGGTGGCATGTGAACAAAACATTGGACTGACTCCTGTACAGGTGGCAAGTAAAAAAACACCATTTGAGCATGGCCGTTACCAGTACCGCCGGACTGGCCCTCGTGCTGGTGGCACGTAAAAAGCACCCACTACACTCTCAGAGTGGTTGGCATTAGGAAAGGCATCCAGCTGTAGAAACTCTGCCAAACCAGATTGGAGCCTGGTGCAGCCATCTGGTTCGCCAGTCCTCAGTCAAATCGTCCAACCCATGCTAGCATGGAAAGTGGACTTTAAACGACGATGATGATGATGAATACATTGTATGGTGACACTCATTTACAACTGTCATACGATGTCAAGTCAAAGAGACAAACACACACACACTGGGCTTTATATAGCTTCCCATCATCCAAATCCACTGACAAAGCTCTTTGATTGGCCACGAGCTATAGTAGAAGACACTTGCCCAAGGTGCCACATAGTGGGTCTCATATATATACACACAACTCTCCACTTCTATGTTTGCTTGTTTACAATATACTGAAGCCATACTACAATTCTTTTATTGTTTTATTGGATTTAGCCAGTGGCTGTGGCCATACTGGGGCACAAACATTAGTATTAATGTTCTCTTATCTTTATCTTTGTAGGAAATATAGAAATCAACATCACTGCATCAGTACCACTCCCACCATCACCAGCATATCGATCATCATCATCATCATCATCAGTCACATTATTATTCATCCTCATTATGGCTAATATTAACGATATATTTTTGTGTATGTTTTTTTTCCCATATTTCATTTCTTGATACATTATCCATTCATTATTTATTTATTTGTTTGTTAAATATTTCATTTGCTTATGTATTTAAATTGAAGATATTTCGGATTACCTAATAATTATTATTCAGGTTGGGGGCAGAGGCAGGGGAGGGTCAGAGTTCTGAGCATTAAAGAATTAAAAATAAAAATAAATTACACAAATCATTATTTATCATCATCATCATCGTCATCATCGTCATCATCATTGCTGTTGTCATCACCATTATTATTATTATTATTATTAGATTTAGTGTTTTAGTTAGAAGTGTGTGCAGAATGATAATAAAATTTTGAAATGTAAAAAACAAAAAATAATAAATTGCACATAAAAATAAAACCATCATTATCATGTTTATTTATAATCGTTATTATTATTATTATTATTATTATTATTATTATTATCATTAAGTCTGAGAAATAGCTTCATTTTAGTTAACATTATTCTGTAGTTGCATATTTTCTCACTTCAAGAACATAGAAATTGGAATGAAACAGCGAAAGAGAAAAAAAAAAAATCAAAACACTAAAAGAAGAAAAAAAAATAGAAAAAGGAACAAAAAATAACTAAACAAATCCAAATTTAAAAAAAAAAGACATTAAATTATAATTAGACAAATGGGGAATAACTATAAACATAACAGC
>NC_068986.1:27906201-27917076 GCF_001194135.2 Octopus bimaculoides | reverse complement strand
ATATATATATATATATAAAGAAGAGAAAATGAATTTGGAAGAAACAACAAACTAAGGAATTAATAATAATAATAATAATAATAATGATAATAATAATAATAATAATGATGATAATAATAATGAAATAATCACATATGAGGTTTTTGAAAATATCAAAATAAAGAAATTAACAAAAATTCTTACATATATATATATATATATATATATATATATATACACACACACACACACACACACACATATATATATATGAATTTATAAATTAGTACTTATGCTGTTAGCAATGCTGATGATTACACTGATGATGATGATGATAATGACGATGACGAAGTTAGAGTGATGAAAGAAAATACATCCACAATAATCACAAGATGAACGACTAATAGAATAAATACATAAATAAATAAACACAAATAACAACAACACTAATGATGATAATGAAGATAGCAACTGCAATAGCAATAGCAACAAGAAAAAACCCCAAAAAAACAAAAAGAGACAACAACATTAATATGGATAATGATAATAATAAAAATAGGGACAATAATAATTACAATAATAATAATAATGATGATGATGATGATATAATGATAAAGTGGTGATGGTGGTGGTGGTGGTGGTGGTGTAGTAAAACTTGCATGAAAGGAAAAGAAAAAAATTTAAAATATTACACAAATTATACAAAAAAAAAACAAAAAAACACTAATAATGATGGCAGCAAGGAATGAAGCAAAAACATGAAATAATAATGATTTAATAATGATGATGATGATGATGATGATGATGATGATGGATAATGATGATGGCTGTTTAAAGATGAGGATGTAAGAGTAGCTGTGTGAGGGCGGGGAGGTAGGGCTGTGAAAAGGGGGTGGAAGGGGAGAGATGTGAGAGGAGTGGAAGGAGAGAAGAGGTGGGGGTGGAGGAGAGCTGAGGTGGGTAGGGAGGTGTTTCTTTGTGTTTTCCCTCCTTGTGACACCATGAGAGAGGGAGGGAGAGAGAGAGGGGGAGAGAGAGGAGGTGAGCAGGATAGTGAGAGATCATAAGGAAACAGAGAGAGAGAGGGAGACAGACAGAAATAAGAGAGAGAGAGAGAGAGAGAAAATGAGAGAGAGGGTACAAGTGTAATAAAAGGGAACAAATGCAAGGAATTAGGAGATACAGAGCTGCCAAAAGGGAACAGCAAGCAGAGAGAGAGAGAGAGAGGGTGAGTGAGAGAGAGAAAATGGGTGAAGGAGAGAGAAAGAGTGAGCGAGGAGGCGAGAGAGAGAGAGAGAAAGGAAGAAAAAAAATAAAAGCAGAGGGAGAGACTGAGTGAATGAATGAATAAGAGTGTAATAGAAGGGAAAGAGGGAGAAATTATGAAACACAGTGGTGCCAAAAGAGAGCAGCAGAGAGAGAGAGAGAGAGAGAGAGAGTGTGTGAGAGAGAGATAAAGAGAGAGAGATAAAGAGAGAGAGATAAAGAGAGAGAGATAAAGAGAGAGAGAGATAAAGAGAGAGAGATAAAGAGAGAGAGATAAAGAGAGAGAGATAAAGAGAGAGAGATAAAGAGAGAGAAAGGAGAATGGAAAAGAGTAAAAACAGTTACTAAAATGAAAGGTACAGAAAGAGTTAAGCTGAGAGAGAGAGAGAGAGTGAGAGAAACAAAGAGAGACACAGAGGGAGAGAGATAGACAAAGAGAGGGAGGGAGAGGGAGAGGGAGGGAGAGAAGAGGATTAGCCAAGATGAAATGCTTCTGAAGAACCATTGTCTTTGATCAGTTTTCATTGCAAAATGTTGAAGGAAGTGCCATGCATTTAGTTGTCAGCATGGAATGGTTATAATTGGCTCTCCACTGGTGGCGGTGGTGGTGGTGGCAGTGATGGTGGTGGTGACAGTGGTATTACTAATTATGGCAGTGATGGCGGCGGTGTTAGTGACAGTTGCTAATGGTGTCAGTGTGACTATAGCTATAATGAGGTGGGGGTGGGATAGACAGATAGGGAGGTAGTACTGCAATGGTAGCAGTGATGGTGGTGATGATGATGATGATGGTAATGGTGCTAGTGGTGTTGGTGTTTAACCCCAGGTCATCTATGATCAAGCGAAGTGTATTTATATTCAAAACTATGTTCCAGCCATGACTAACCCATCTAATTTTCTGCTGGTAATGCATGCAGGATTACATGATTACATTTGTTTGTTTTTTGCTTTCTTAAAGATGGTAAAGTGTGGTTTGAGTAGAAATTTGGCTGCTATTTCTTGCAGGTCAGGAGACTATGTAGAAGCTACTTCCAGTGTCAGTAATGGAGCATGACAAAACAGGTATTGTTGGAAGTGTTATCATGTACATTGTTTTGTCTTGACATAAAAGATCGGCTACAGCAAATATTCTGCTTAATACCACAGATTTACTTGTTAATTGTTTGACCTTAACCAATTGAGCATGTCCCTTGGTGGCTGACAATATGTGCATCTCTGATCATGAGCAGAAGTAGTGGGGGAGCATCATAGCCATGTCTTGAGAGGATTTCTTTGGGATTTGAATAATTCACCATTGGAAACATGGGTGTTTTGCTCAACATCCTTAAACAAACCTTATTCAGGGACCTTTTGAGCGGAATGGGCTACTCGACCTGAAGAAAATTCTAACTGGGCCCCACCTGCGAGGTCATGCGCTATTTATCTTGATATGAGATCACCATGTCGCGCACATGTGGTTGTGATGCATGTGCCTGGTGTACCCTTATCAGACGGGTAGTCATGATAGGTATACTGGGCTTCGTATATTTTACCCCAGTGTCACTTTGATGGCATGCACTGCTCTCTCACTCAATAATAATAATAATAATAATAATAATAATAATCCAGCCATGATTATCCTGTCTTTTACTCATGTGCAGGGAACATAGGACCACATTGTCCACTGTAGGGTAAGTGTGATTTCAGAGAGATTCCATTGCTTTTTCTAGCCTGTCAAGTGGTCATGTAAAGGCTTTCTCAAACTATCAATTAGTGTCCTGGTCCAGCAGGATTATAACCAATGGCATTCCAGCCATGATCATCCCATTGTATTTGCATTGTATCTCGGACAACAATATCAGTCCTTCCATTTTTAGCGAGATTTAACTGACAAGAGTGGCTATGCAGAAACTCCTTTATGTCAATGGTTATGTAAATATGTTTGGTCATGGTGGTAGCATTGCTATTTCTAGCAGATGGAATGACCACACAGAGGCATCTTCATGTCAGTGGTTAAGTAAACATTGGTAGTGTTGCTGCTATTTCTAGAAGCTTTCAGTGACCATGTAGACGCCCTTTTTCATGTCAATGTCAATGGCTATGTAACAGTAGTGGTGGTCATGGTGCTGCTGTTTTCAGCAAGTCAATCAACCACAAAGAAGCTCCCATATTGGGGTATTAATGGTGGTAATATATCACTTATGATATCAGTGTTATTTAGCCCCAGGCCAGCCATGGTGGTGGTGGTGGTAGTAGTAGTATTAGTTGTGTTTTGAGATAATTATATAACTAATAATTGTTGCTGTTTTGGTTGCAGATCAGCATTGATTGAGAAAAATCTATGATCAAGGGTGTTCCAACCATGACCACCACAACTTTTTCTTAAGAAGTGCAGGGAACCCAGGCAGGACTAAGTATCCAATACATACTTTCTTCAGACAACTTAGTGTGGCTTGAGGGAAATTTGGCTACTATTTCTAGCATCACAAGCAACCATGTAGAGGCTCCCTCATTAGTTCAGTCTGTGACGATGTGTATCATGCAAAGACTTTAGTGGTTTCGATGGTGTTGTTATTTAACCCCGAGCCAGCCGTGAGAGAGCAAGTCTCTTATCATAGGGCTTCCATTTGTGACTATACCTTCTATTTTAAACACAGCCTGGTGTGACTTGAGTGAGATTTGGAAACGCTTTCTAGCAGGCTGAGTGACCACAAAGATGGTCCTCCAGTGGAGACATTGTTGGTGATGGTGGCGTTGGGAGGGGTGGTTGTACTGGGGACAGGGGTTAGGGTGGTGGCGGTGGTGTGAGTACCCAACGAAAAGTGTGCTGAAGGAAGAGATGAAGTGGTGTGCAGTGGTGCTGGTGATGTAGAGGTGGTGGGGAGTATGTGTCTGTGTATAGGTGATAGTGGTGGTGGTGGTGATGGAAACAGGTGGAGGGTGATTGCAGTGCAGGAGGTAGTGCAGGTAATGGTAATGACAGCAGTATCCTTAGTGGACAGTGATAGTGGTGAAGGTGTTTATGGAAGCATGCAACAGAATACCTGGTGGTGACGAGGGAAGGTGGGTACAGCACAGGAGATAGTAGTAGTGGTAGTAGTGATGGTGGCAGTGATGATGAAGATGGTGGTAGTGGTGGTGATCATGGCAATGGTGGTGGTGGTGATAACAGCATACCAGGTAGTTAGTATTGGTAATGGGTGTGTATAGCTGAGGCCACGATGATGATGATGATGATAATGGTGGTGGTGGCGGTGGTGGTGGTGGTGGTCGTCGTCGTTGTCATTGTGATGGTGTTGGGAGTAGTAATATTTGCAGAGATGTTAGTGAAATGTGTGTTGTTTGATTAGGGAGACGGTGGTGTAGAAGGGGAGTCAGTGCTGGTACTTGCAGTAGCAGTGGTGGTGGAGCAGGACAAAATGAGGTGGGGGAGTACACACACACACGCACACACGGACAAAAAAAAAAAAAAAATGGAGAAAAGGAAAACATATCACCAATTAACGTTTCCAGTTTCAAAAATATTGATCTTCCTGCTGAGAAACATATCAAAAGGTGGTACACACACACACACATATACATACATACACACACACAAGTGTGTGCTATGAATACACAGACACAAAGAGGCATACAAACGTGAAAACATTTGTAAACACGCAAGTTCACACAGATGAGCGTACTCACAATATTGCATGCAAATACACATGTGCACACATTTTAAGATACAAATACGCAAATACGTGAAAAATAACATGCGCGCATACACACACACACACACATGCAGAGAAACATATACATAAATGCATACACTTCATCTCACTCATACATACGCATAAATATTTACATCCACACAAGTTCAAGTATACAGCTAGCATGTGTATATATATATATATATACACACACACACACACACATTTACATATTCATATACATATATGTGTGTGTATATATATATATATATATATATATATATATATATATATATATATATATATATATATATATATATATATATATATATATATGATATTATATGCAACAGTGGCATTATTAGATTAAAATAGTCACTGATGTATCATACTTAATGTAAATACATTGTGATAGGCTAAAATTACTGCAGTATTTATCCAGAGATAATATCTCTTATGGACATACTGTGCTTAAAAACAATATGTATATATATAAATATATATATGTACTGGAAGCAGACAAATTCACCCCAGCAGTGGAGAGTGACAATGCTAGATGCAATTCTGCCTTACTGGGTATCATCAATAGCATGTATTCACAGCTAGCATGATTAGACGACATCCATCACCACTGATATAAATGGAAACAATGAATAAACACTTACTGGTGTTGCAAGTAGCTGCCGAGCTGAATGAAAATCCATTAGATGCAACAGAAGTAGCATTAGATTAAAATAGTCACTTATGCATCATAATGTATGTGTATGTAAATATATAGTAAGAGGAGGGATATAATATTGAGGCAGATACAGAATTTCTCTGAGTAAAAAGCCAAGGTTGGTTCCTTCTGATGGTGTGTTTTTTAGTAATCTTCCTTTAGCTACCATCCGATGTCTCAGCTTAACTTTTGGCTACTTAGAGTGTAAAGTACAATATTGATAATAAGGAGAATGAAGAATTTGAACATCCAAATTTTATGTTTATTTCTACATAGTTTATTCCTAATACTAGTCTGACAAATGTTTTGATTGCACCAACTGTATATTGTTGCATATTCATATGCAGTGATTTATGCATTATTAGTACGATCTTTTCAGGGTATATATATATATATATATAGAGAGAGAGAGAGAGAGAGAGAGAGGGGGGGGGAGAGATATCTTTTTACTTGTTTCAGTCATTAAACAGCAGCCATGCTGGGGTACCACCCTGGAGAATTTTAGTCAAATGAATTGATCCCAGTACTTACTTTTTTAAGCCTGGGACTTATTCAATCTGTCTCTTTTTGTGAACTGCTAAGTTACAGGGACACACACGCACCAGTTGCCAAGTGGTGGTGGCAGCCAAATACAAAGACACACACACAAATATATATAAATATATGTGTGTGTGTGTGTGTGTGTGTGTATATATATATATATATATATATATATATATATATATATATCTTTATTGCCCACAGGGGGCTAAACACAGAGAGGACAAACAGACAGTTACGCTAGGAAGTTATGTTATACAATTTTGAAGGATTTTGTGAAATATATTTTTTTCCTCTCATCTCATCATCATCATCATCATCATCATTTAACATCTGCTTTCCATGCTGGCATGGGTTAGACAGTTTGAGTGAAACTGCTAAGCTGTAAGGCTACACCAGGTTCCAAACTGATTTGGCATGGTTTCTACAACTGGATGCCCTTGCTAACAACAACCACTCCAAGGGTGTAACGGGTGCTTTTTATGTGACACCAGCAACAGCCATGACTATGATTCCACTTGGCTTGACAGGTCTTCCCAAACACGGCATATCGCTAGAGGTCTTGTTCACTTATCATTGCCTCCGTGTGGCCCAGTGTTCAAGCCTCACCGCAAACACTATATTTTTTACGTTATAATATTCTGTATCTGAACTGTTTTATTGTTAAGCCCCAAGTCAACCTTCATCCAGCAGAGCAATCTATGATCAACAATATTCCAGCAAAGAGTAGCCATGTTGTCCTATTTTCTGATATAGTACATCTAGGACTACATTATCCAGTATGCCGTTCTTTGTTTAAGATGTTAGTGTATGATTTGGCTTTTATTTCTAACAAGCTGAGAGACCTCTTTGTCTTATTGTTGCTGTTGTCGTTGCCGTAGCTGTAAATACCACTGCTGTGATTACTAGTGTTGTTGATTTCACATTGTAATTAATTTTATGGTTTTGTTGTCATTAAAATCGTTGTTGTTGTGATTACTGCTGTAGTTAGAATAATTAGCGTCAATGTTGATTTTGTTGTTCTTGTCGCTGTTGCTGCCCCTACTGGTGTTGCTGTTGTTAAAATTACTGTCATGATTGCTGCTGTTAATGTTCCTATTACTGCTGCAGTCATTTCTTTGTTGTGTTACTGTTGTTGTTGTTGTTAATATTGATGTGTGTAATTAATGTTACTGTTGTGATTAATGGTGTTGTTGTTAATTTTACAGTTATGATGAATGCTGCTGCTCTTATAATTATTAGTGTGGGTGTCATTATTGCTATTGTAGTTACTCACCATGATAAAAGCTATGTGACTGCTAACATATTTAATACAATGAGCATCAAAATTACCATCAAAAACGCTTATACTTTGGAGGGGGGGGGGGCGGAAGATATAACATTTACTACTAATATTTTAATAATTTCAGCAAGCATGGGACACAACTCAGTGCATGTTTCAGTTTTATTAAACCTCGTCAGCAAAGCACAAACTTCACTGTCCTTGCCAAAGTAGTGATGAGAAATTCACTAAGTAGATGTACACAACTGTAGACAAGTACGATTGAAAAGTAGCATAAATAAATTTAAAAAATACAGAAATAAATAAACAAACAGAGAAATAAGTAAACAAATAGAGAAATAAATAAACAAATAGAGAAATAAGTAAATACACTTCAAAGGTTAATTCTCTAGACATGCAATCAGTAAAATCAGGCATATGAAATGACAATATCCACATCCAAGGGTACTTTATGGGCATCATATTACAACATTCCTATAAAACCACCAATATTAAATCACACATCAGTATTATACTAGAATGCCACTATGATCACAACTTGTTTGAGACAAATAATTACAAAGACATTAAATTAACTGTGATAGACTTAAACATCATCCCAAACTGGCACAAAAAGGTAATTTTTCTATTTATCATCATCATTTAACGTCCGTTTCTCATGCTGGCATGGGTTGGACTGTTTGACAGAAAACTGGTAAGCTGGGGAGCTGCACCAGGTTCCAATCTGAATTGACATGGTTTCTACAGCTGGATGCCTTTCCTAATGCCAACCACTCCAAGAGTGTAGTGAGTGTTTTTTACACCAGTATGTGATTTGGATATAAAATTCAAATAGGTCACATGTGTTGTTGACCTTTCAAATTATGCAAATTACCTAGGTAATGTGGTCTACTTTTTTTTTTTTTTTTTTTTTTTTTTTTTTTTTTTTTTTATAAGTCTTAAGCCCTTTGGCTGCTGGAGATAAGTTTAGACAATTGTTGTAGTGATGACAATTACAGAACCAGAAACACATGTCCACAACTGTCCTCTTGATCCTTGACCTTATTTCCTCTCCTTATATGGAACTAGTTTTAATTTCCATTTGATAATTACAATGCAACCTTTAGAGGCAGAGATAATTTTAATAAAATCAAGAATTTATGTTGTATGGTATTTGATATACCTGTAATTATCTGTGTACGATATGCTGGTATGGACATAAAAGTACACATGGATGACACCTTTCTGATGACCAAGCATCATTTTGCTAAACACTAGTTGACGGAATCTGAAGCAGAAGACCAAAGAAGACATTGGATAAAGTGATAAGATTAAATCAGAAAAATACTGAGTTCTAACATTTGGTAGGGAGAGGAATATAGTTTATTATATTTGACCAAAATATCACGTATATCTTATCCCTGGGAAGATGAAAAGAAAAGACAAGATCAGCAGGATTTTAACTCAGGATATAATGGTATACAACTAAATACAGTCAGGCATTAGCATTGGCAAGCTGACAGACAAAATGCTTTGTGTTCTGAGTTCAAATTCCGGTGAGGTCAACTTTAGTACTAGGGATCAATGAGATCAAGCGTTCCCCACTTTCTCTTAAAATTGCTGACCTTGTGCTTAAATCAGAAAACATTACTATTAAAACAATGATGATAATACAAAAAAAGAAAGAGGAGAAACCAAAACCACTGTAAATCAACCGAATCTACTGTTTCCCATCCTGCAGTCAACAGATTAAGAGAACAAACATGGGTTAAAAATAGATCATCCATGCTAATCCCACCAGTCTGTTGTCCATGGTGGGAGGGTTGGCAAAATGATCCCAGATCTGACCAAAATATAAAATGTTGTCAAGGTTCAGTCAGAGGCTTGCCTGTTAGAATTCTCTAAGAGTAGGGAATGGCTAGTGAATATCCTAGATAGAAACAGTATCAACAATGGCAGCAGTAACAATTACATATGTATTATCTACACAGAGACACATACACCACCTACACGCAGCTACATATACATACATACACTGTCTATACAAATATACACAGACACAGTATCTACACAAAGGTACACACAACACCTACACGTAAAAAAAAACACAGACACATACATCACCTACCCATAGACACATACATACACCATCTGCAAGTACAGGATTTACAGTTTCTAACATTCTGAGAATTGGATGTAGTTAGTACTTAACGTCATCATTCATTTTGGGAGAAATGGAGATTGTGTAATAGATTAGATTATATATTTACACACACACACACACACACACCACACACAAATATACACACAGTGTGTATACACATTTCTAATGTGTATACAAATGTGAACAGCGCTAGATATAATATTTTGTCTCAAGGAAACTACTCAAAGGCACTTTTGAATTTCAAGTGCATATATTAATTTTATACAGACATATGTGTGGAGAGAGAGAGAGAGAGAGAGAGAGAGAGAGAGAGGAAGAGAGAGGAGAGAGAGGGGGAGAGAGGGAGAGAGAGAGAGAGAGAGTTACATGTATAAACACATACACATATACACTAGAGTATGTATGCATGTGTTTGTTTTAAAGAGAGAGCAAATGAAAAGTAAAGAGGCACAAAGAAAAACAACAAAATAAACAGAGAAAGTGAAAGTGAAAGTGAAAAGGAGAAAGAGGGAGTTTTTCATGTCTTTTCTTATTAATTAATAGTTAAAAATCTACTCTGTTGTTGCTCATTCCTGTATTATCTATTACCTGAAGCAAGTTTCTTAACTCATATGACAAAAACCATTCCAAGATCTCCAACATTTCCCTCAAAACTTCTGACAAGATTGCAGCGAAATCTGTGGATTGCTTTCCTGTTTGTTCTTTTTAATTTTAGCTTTTGAAATTTTGTTTTAATTTGTGTGTTTGTCTATAGGTGTCTCTCTCTCTCTCTCTTCTTTCTACTTCCCCCTCTTCAGATACTCCACACACACACACACTTGAATGTATGCTGTGTGTGAATTGAATTTCTTTGTCTGTAGGCTTCATATATAAATTCCAATCTGTATACACACATTTCTCTCACTCTCTGTGTGTGTGTGTACCCAATGTGTGGAATGTGTTGTAAGCTATATATCTGTGGGTTTACATGGTGTGTGTGCATGTGTGTATTCATATATATGTATGTACATATGTATATATATATATATATATATATATATATATATATATATATATGTATGTATGTATGTATGTATGTATGTATGTATACATGAATGTGTGCATGTGTGAATGTATATATATATGTATATGTGTGTATGCGTATATGTGTATGTGTGTGTATATTTGATTTATGTAAAGTATGTACTTGCATCCTGCATGTATACATTGTGAGCAGTGTGTATATGGTATGCATTACATGGTGTGTGAACAGTGTGCTTGTATGTGGAGTGTGTGT
>NC_068986.1:27904678-27906191 GCF_001194135.2 Octopus bimaculoides | reverse complement strand
GAAAATCAACAATAACAGTAGTGGCAGTGGCGGTGGTGATAGTGATATATGGCAGTATTGGGTGGTGGTGGTATTGGTGTTAGTGATGGGGTAGTTTGTGGCAGTTAGTGGGATAGTGTTAGTAGTGATATATATATATAGTGGTAATGGCGTTGCTGTTAGTGATATGATAATGTGCTAAGGGTAGTGGTAATGGTGGCATGGTGATGGTGTTAGTGCAGTGTATGCTAGTGGGAATACTGGTGTGGTAATGGTATTGATGTAGGAGGCATGTAGTGTGGTGGTGATGATAATAATGTTAGTAATAGGATAGTGGATGTAATAGGATGTGCGTGTTTATGACACCAGTGGTAATATTGGCGTTAGTACCGTAAGAGAGGAGTGATGTTGGCGGTAGAATATGTTATTTTATGGTAGTATGTGTGGTAATGGCTGTAGTAATGTGTGGTAATGGCTGTAGTAATGTGTGGGAGAAGAAGCATTGGTGTTAGTGAGGTAATGATGGTGTTGTTGGTATTGGTGGTGGTGGTGGTAGTGGTGGTGATGGATATGATGATGATGATGAATGGAATTGTCTACGATAACATTATTTAACGAGTTACTCAGCTTTTTTACAAGGCAGTTGATAAGATTTGAGGGAGATTTTGGTTGCTATATCTAGCAGGTCAAGGAGGAGAATATAGGCTTTGATGATGATACTATTGGTGGTGGTTGTAGTGACAGTGATTATGATGATGATGATGATGAGGATGAAGACGATGACAAAGGGATTTCTTTGGATAACGTTATCTAATGAGTCTCTCAGCTTTGCTTTCAAGACAGCTAGAGAAATTTGAGGGAGACTTGGCAGCTACTACAAGCAGGTCAAGGAGTGTATTGGTTTTGAAGGTGCTGATGCTTGTGGTGGTGTAAGCAATGATGATGATGATGATGATGGGAGGGGGGAGAGAAAAGAGAGGAGGCCGGTGGATTGAGGGAGGAGGAAAAAAAGTGTGGTATTACTTCACATTGGAGAGACATCCATCAAGTCTACATTACAACATTGAGCAACAAGGATGAAGTGCTTCAATAAATTAACCAGGCTTCACTCCAATTACTTGTGTCAGTAGCAATAGTAGTCGTAGTGATGGTGGTGGTATTAAGGCAGAGAGAGGTAGGAGAAGGGTGTGATGGCAGGGGGAGAAAGATGGTGGTAGAAGCGATGAGAGAGAGAGAGAGAGATAGAGAGAAAGAGAGAGTGAGAAGTAATGATGAAAATACAGCTTTGAGGGGAGGAGCAAGGAAAGAGTACTGCCAGTGGTGGTAATGGTGGTGGTGGCGGTGGTGGTGGTGGCAGTGGAGGTGTTGGTGGTATTAGTGGTTGTGGTTATGTGAAAGTTTGTAGAGCAGAGTGTGTTTGTGTGTGTGTGGGGAGGGGGAGTTAGACAGATAATGGTGTTGAGGTGGGAGAGATGTAAGGAGGGCCAGGTAACTGTGAGAATGGGTAGTGACAGTAAGGATAGCATGGAATGCA